>NW_027485946.1:0-28453 GCF_050908995.1 Andrena cerasifolii
TTTGTTCGTTTGTTCGTTGGTTCGTTTGTTCGTTTGTTCGTTTGTTCGTTGGTTCGTTGGTTCGTTGGTTCGTTGGTTCGTTGGTTCGTTGGTTCGTTGGTTCGTTGGTTCGTTGGTTCGTTGGATCGTTTGTTCGTTGTTTCGAAGGTTCGTTGGTTCGTTGGTTCGTTGGTTCGTTGGTTCGTTGGTTCGTTGGTTCGTTGGTTCGTTGGTTCGTTGGTTCGTTGGTTCGTTGGTTCGTTGGTTCGTTGGTTCGTTGGTTCGTTGGTTCGTCGGTTCGTTGGTTCGTTGGTTCGTTGGTTCGTTGATTCGTTGGTTCGTTGGTTCGTTGGTTCGTTGGTTCGTTGGTTCGTTGGTTCGTTTGTTCGTTTGTTCGTTTGTTCGTTTGTTCGTTTGTTCGTTTGTTCGTTTGTTCGTTTGTTCGTTTGTTCGTTGGTTCGTTGGTTCGTTGGTTCGTTGGTTCGTTGGTTCGTTGGTTCGTTGGATCGTTTGTTCGTTGGTTCGAAGGTTCGTTTGTTCGTTGGTTCGTTGGTTCGTTGGTTCGTTGGTTCGTTGGTTCGTTGTTTCGTTGTTTCGTTGTTTCGTTGTTTCGTTGTTTCGTTGTTTCGTTGCTTCGTTGTTTCGTTGTTTCGTTGTTTCGTTGTTTCGTTGTTTCGTTGTTTCGTTGTTTCGTTGTTTCGTTGTTTCGTTGTTTCGTTGTTTCGTTGTTTCGTTGTTTCGTTGTTTCGTTGTTTCGTTGTTTCGTTGTTTCGTTGTTTCGTTGTTTCGTTGCTTCGTTGTTTCGTTGTTTCGTTGTTTCGTTGTTTCGTTGTTTCGTTGTTTCGTTGTTTCGTTGCTTCGTTGTTTCGTTGTTTCGTTCTTTCGTTGTTTCGTTGTTTCGTTGTTTCGTTGTTTCTTTGTTTCGTTGTTTCGTTGTTTCGTTGTTTCGTTGTTTCGTTGTTTCGTTGTTTCGTTGTTTCGTTGTTTCGTTGGTTCTTTTATTTCTTTGTCACTTTGTTCGTTTGTTCGTTTGTTCGTTTGTTCGTTGGTTCGTTTGTTCGTTTGTTCGTTGGTTCGTTGGTTCGTTTGTTCGTTTGTTCGTTTGTTCGTTTGTTCGTTTGTTCGTTTGTTCGTTTGTTCGTTTGTTCGTTTGTTCGTTGGTTCGTTGGTTCGTTGGTTCGTTGGTTCGTTGGTTCGTTGGTTCGTTGGATCGTTTGTTCGTTGGTTCGAAGGTTCGTTGGTTCGTTGTTTCGTTGTTACGTTGTTTCGTTGTTTCGTTGTTTCGTTGTTTCGTTGTTTCGTTGTTTCGTTGTTTCGTTGTTTCGTTGTTTCGTTGTTTCGTTGTTTCGTTGTTTCGTTGTTTCGTTGTTTCGTTGTTTCGTTGTTTCGTTGTTTCGTTGTTTCGTTGTTTCGTTTGTTCGTTTGTTCGTTGGTTCGTTGGTTCGTTGGTTCGTTGGTTCGTTGGTTCGTTGTTTCGTTGTTTCGTTGTTTCGTTGTTTCGTTGTTTCGTTGTTTCGTTGCTTCGTTGTTTCGTTGTTTCGTTGTTTCGTTGTTTCGTTGTTTCGTTGTTTCGTTGTTTCGTTGTTTCGTTGTTTCGTTGGTTCTTTTATTTCTTTGTCACTTTGTTCGTTTGTTCGTTTGTTCGTTTGTTCGTTGGTTCGTTTGTTCGTTTGTTCGTTGGTTCGTTGGTTCGTTGGTTCGTTGGTTCGTTTGTTCGTTTTTTCGTTGTTTCGTTGTTTCGTTGTTTCGTTGTTTCGTTGTTTCGTTGTTTCGTTGTTTCGTTGTTTCGTTGTTTCGTTGTTTCGTTGTTTCGTTGTTTCGTTGTTTCGTTGTTTCGTTGTTTCGTTGTTTCGTTGTTTCGTTGTTTCGTTGTTTCGTTGTTTCTTTGTTTCGTTGTTTCGTTGTTTCGTTGTTTCGTTGTTTCGTTGTTTCGTTGTTTCGTTGTTTCGTTGTTTCGTTGTTTCGTTGTTTCGTTGTTTCGTTGTTTCGTTGTTTCGTTGTTTCGTTGTTTCGTTGTTTCGTTGTTTCGTTGTTTCGTTGTTTCGTTGTTTCGTTGGTTCTTTTCTTTCTTTGTCACTTTGTTCGTTTGTTCGTTGGTTCGTTGGTTCGTTGGTTCGTTGGTTCGTTGGTTCGTTGGTTCGTTGGTTCGTTTGTTCGTTGGTTCGTTGGTTCGTTGGATCGTTTGTTCGTTGGTTCGAAGGTTCGTTGGTTCGTTGGTTCGTTGGTTCGTTGGTTCGTTGGTTCGTTGGTTCGTTGGTTCGTTGGTTCGTTGGTTCGTTGGTTCGTTGGTTCGTTGATTCGTTGGTTCGTTGGTTCGTTGATTCGTTGGTTCGTTGGTTCGTTGGTTCGTTGGTTCGTTGGTTCGTTGGTTCGTTGGTTCGTTTGTTCGTTTGTTCGTTTGTTCGTTGGTTCGTTTGTTCGTTTGTTCGTTGGTTCGTTCGTTCGTTCGTTCGTTTGTTCGTTGTTTCGTTGTTTCGTTGTTTCGTTGTTTCGTTGTTTCGTTGTTTCGTTGTTTCGTTGTTTCGTTGTTTCGTTGTTTCGTTGTTTCGTTGTTTCGTTGTTTCGTTGTTTCGTTGTTTCGTTGTTTCGTTGTTTCGTTGTTTCGTTGTTTCGTTGTTTCGTTGTTTCGTTGTTTCGTTGTTTCGTTGTTTCGTTGTTTCGTTGTTTCGTTGTTTCGTTGTTTCGTTGTTTCGTTGTTTCGTTGTTTCGTTGTTTCGTTGTTTCGTTGTTTCGTTGTTTCGTTGTTTCGTTGTTTCGTTGGTTCTTTTATTTCTTTGTCACTTTGTTCGTTTGTTCGTTTGTTCGTTTGTTCGTTGGTTCGTTTGTTCGTTTGTTCGTTTGTTCGTTGGTTCGTTTGTTCGTTTGTTCGTTTGTTCGTTGGTTCGTTGGTTCGTTGGTTCGTTGGTTCGTTGGTTCGTTGGTTCGTTGGTTCGTTGGTTCGTTGGTTCGTTGGTTCGTTGGTTCGTTGGATCGTTTGTTCGTTGTTTCGAAGGTTCGTTGGTTCGTTGGTTCGTTGGTTCGTTGGTTCGTTGGTTCGTTGGTTCGTTGGTTCGTTGGTTCGTTGGTTCGTTGGTTCGTTGGTTCGTTGGTTCGTTGGTTCGTTGGTTCGTCGGTTCGTTGGTTCGTTGGTTCGTTGGTTCGTTGATTCGTTGGTTCGTTGGTTCGTTGGTTCGTTGGTTCGTTGGTTCGTTGGTTCGTTTGTTCGTTTGTTCGTTTGTTCGTTTGTTCGTTTGTTCGTTTGTTCGTTTGTTCGTTTGTTCGTTTGTTCGTTGGTTCGTTGGTTCGTTGGTTCGTTGGTTCGTTGGTTCGTTGGATCGTTTGTTCGTTGGTTCGAAGGTTCGTTTGTTCGTTGGTTCGTTGGTTCGTTGGTTCGTTGGTTCGTTGGTTCGTTGTTTCGTTGTTTCGTTGTTTCGTTGTTTCGTTGTTTCGTTGTTTCGTTGCTTCGTTGTTTCGTTGTTTCGTTGTTTCGTTGTTTCGTTGTTTCGTTGTTTCGTTGTTTCGTTGTTTCGTTGTTTCGTTGTTTCGTTGTTTCGTTGTTTCGTTGTTTCGTTGTTTCGTTGTTTCGTTGTTTCGTTGTTTCGTTGTTTCGTTGTTTCGTTGCTTCGTTGTTTCGTTGTTTCGTTGTTTCGTTGTTTCGTTGTTTCGTTGTTTCGTTGTTTCGTTGCTTCGTTGTTTCGTTGTTTCGTTGTTTCGTTGTTTCGTTGTTTCGTTGTTTCGTTGTTTCTTTGTTTCGTTGTTTCGTTGTTTCGTTGTTTCGTTGTTTCGTTGTTTCGTTGTTTCGTTGTTTCGTTGTTTCGTTGGTTCTTTTATTTCTTTGTCACTTTGTTCGTTTGTTCGTTTGTTCGTTTGTTCGTTGGTTCGTTTGTTCGTTTGTTCGTTGGTTCGTTGGTTCGTTTGTTCGTTTGTTCGTTTGTTCGTTTGTTCGTTTGTTCGTTTGTTCGTTTGTTCGTTTGTTCGTTTGTTCGTTTGTTCGTTGGTTCGTTGGTTCGTTGGTTCGTTGGTTCGTTGGTTCGTTGGTTCGTTGGATCGTTTGTTCGTTGGTTCGAAGGTTCGTTGGTTCGTTGTTTCGTTGTTACGTTGTTTCGTTGTTTCGTTGTTTCGTTGTTTCGTTGTTTCGTTGTTTCGTTGTTTCGTTGTTTCGTTGTTTCGTTGTTTCGTTGTTTCGTTGTTTCGTTGTTTCGTTGTTTCGTTGTTTCGTTGTTTCGTTGTTTCGTTGTTTCGTTGTTTCGTTGTTTCGTTGTTTCGTTGTTTCGTTTGTTCGTTTGTTCGTTGGTTCGTTGGTTCGTTGGTTCGTTGGTTCGTTGGTTCGTTGGTTCGTTGTTTCGTTGTTTCGTTGTTTCGTTGTTTCGTTGTTTCGTTGTATCGTTGCTTCGTTGTTTCGTTGTTTCGTTGTTTCGTTGTTTCGTTGTTTCGTTGTTTCGTTGTTTCGTTGTTTCGTTGTTTCGTTGTTTCGTTGTTTCGTTGTTTCGTTGTTTCGTTGTTTCGTTGTTTCGTTGTTTCGTTGTTTCGTTGTTTCGTTGTTTCGTTGTTTCGTTGTTTCGTTGTTTCGTTGTTTCGTTGTTTCGTTGTTTCGTTGTTTCGTTGTTTCGTTGTTTCGTTGCTTCGTTGCTTCGTTGTTTCGTTGTTTCGTTGTTTCGTTGTTTCGTTGTTTCGTTGTTTCGTTGTTTCGTTGTTTCGTTGTTTCGTTGTTTCGTTGTTTCGTTGTTTCGTTGTTTCGTTGTTTCGTTGTTTCGTTGTTTCGTTGTTTCGTTGTTTCGTTGTTTCGTTGTTTCGTTGTTTCGTTGTTTCGTTGTTTCGTTGTTTCGTTGTTTCGTTGTTTCGTTGTTTCGTTGTTTCGTTGTTTCGTTGTTTCGTTGTTTCGTTGTTTCGTTGGTTCTTTTATTTCTTTGTCACTTTGTTCGTTTGTTCGTTTGTTCGTTTGTTCGTTGGTTCGTTTGTTCGTTTGTTCGTTTGTTCGTTGGTTCGTTTGTTCGTTTGTTCGTTTGTTCGTTGGTTCGTTGGTTCGTTGGTTCGTTGGTTCGTTGGTTCGTTGGTTCGTTGGTTCGTTGGTTCGTTGGATCGTTTGTTCGTTGTTTCGAAGGTTCGTTGGTTCGTTGGTTCGTTGGTTCGTTGGTTCGTTGGTTCGTTGGTTCGTTGGTTCGTTGGTTCGTTGGTTCGTCGGTTCGTCGGTTCGTCGGTTCGTCGGTTCGTTGGTTCGTTGGTTCGTTGGTTCGTTGGTTCGTTGGTTCGTTGGTTCGTTGGTTCGTTGGTTCGTTGGTTCGTTTGTTCGTTTGTTCGTTTGTTCGTTTGTTCGTTTGTTCGTTTGTTCGTTTGTTCGTTTGTTCGTTTGTTCGTTGGTTCGTTGGTTCGTTGGTTCGTTGGTTCGTTGGTTCGTTGGATCGTTTGTTCGTTGGTTCGTTGGTTCGTTGTTTCGTTGTTTCGTTGTTTCGTTGTTTCGTTGTTTCGTTGTTTCGTTGTTTCGTTGTTTCGTTGTTTCGTTGTTTCGTTGTTTCGTTGTTTCGTTGTTTCGTTGTTTCGTTGTTTCGTTGTTTCGTTGTTTCGTTGTTTCGTTGTTTCGTTGTTTCGTTGTTTCGTTTGTTCGTTTGTTCGTTGGTTCGTTGGTTCGTTGGTTCGTTGGTTCGTTGGTTCGTTGGTTCGTTGGTTCGTTGGTTCGTTGGTTCGTTGTTTCGTTGTTTCGTTGTTTCGTTGTTTCGTTGTTTCGTTGTTTCGTTGCTTCGTTGCTTCGTTGTTTCGTTGTTTCGTTGTTTCGTTGTTTCGTTGTTTCGTTGTTTCGTTGTTTCGTTGTTTCGTTGTTTCGTTGTTTCGTTGTTTCGTTGTTTCGTTGTTTCGTTGTTTCGTTGTTTCGTTGTTTCGTTGTTTCGTTGTTTCGTTGTTTCGTTGTTTCGTTGTTTCGTTGCTTCGTTGCTTCGTTGTTTCGTTGTTTCGTTGTTTCGTTGTTTCGTTGTTTCGTTGTTTCGTTGTTTCGTTGCTTCGTTGTTTCGTTGTTTCGTTGTTTCGTTGTTTCGTTGTTTCGTTGTTTCTTTGTTTCGTTGTTTCGTTGTTTCGTTGTTTCGTTGTTTCGTTGTTTCGTTGGTTCTTTTATTTCTTTGTCACTTTGTTCGTTTGTTCGTTTGTTCGTTTGTTCGTTGGTTCGTTTGTTCGTTTGTTCGTTGGTTCGTTGGTTCGTTGGTTCGTTGGTTCGTTTGTTCGTTTTTTCGTTGTTTCGTTGTTTCGTTGTTTCGTTGTTTCGTTGTTTCGTTGTTTCGTTGTTTCGTTGTTTCGTTGTTTCGTTGTTTCGTTGTTTCGTTGTTTCGTTGTTTCGTTGTTTCGTTGTTTCGTTGTTTCGTTGTTTCGTTGTTTCGTTGTTTCGTTGTTTCGTTGTTTCGTTGTTTCGTTGTTTCGTTGTTTCGTTGTTTCGTTGTTTCGTTGTTTCGT
Source organism: Andrena cerasifolii (assembly GCF_050908995.1). NCBI lineage: Eukaryota > Metazoa > Arthropoda > Insecta > Hymenoptera > Andrenidae > Andrena > Andrena cerasifolii. The sequence continues at coordinate 6,394 of NW_027485946.1, forward strand.
TGTTTCGTTGTTTCGTTGTTTCGTTGTTTCGTTGTTTCGTTGTTTCGTTGTTTCGTTGTTTCTTTGTTTCGTTGTTTCGTTGTTTCGTTGTTTCGTTGTTTCGTTGTTTCGTTGTTTCGTTGTTTCGTTGTTTCGTTGTTTCGTTGTTTCGTTGTTTCGTTGTTTCGTTGTTTCGTTGTTTCGTTGTTTCGTTGTTTCGTTGTTTCGTTGTTTCGTTGTTTCGTTGTTTCGTTGTTTCGTTGTTTCGTTGTTTCGTTGGTTCGTTGGTTCGTTTGTTCGTTGGTTCGTTTGTTCGTTGGTTCGTTGGTTCGTTGGATCGTTTGTTCGTTGGTTCGAAGGTTCGTTGGTTCGTTGGTTCGTTGGTTCGTTGGTTCGTTGGTTCGTTGGTTCGTTGGTTCGTTGGTTCGTTGGTTCGTTGGTTCGTTGATTCGTTGGTTCGTTGGTTCGTTGATTCGTTGGTTCGTTGGTTCGTTGGTTCGTTGGTTCGTTGGTTCGTTGGTTCGTTGGTTCGTTGGTTCGTTTGTTCGTTTGTTCGTTTGTTCGTTTGCGTTTGTTCGTTTGTTCGTTGGTTCGTTTGTTCGTTTGTTCGTTGGTTCGTTCGTTCGTTTGTTCGTTTGTTCGTTGTTTCGTTGTTTCGTTGTTTCGTTGTTTCGTTGTTTCGTTGTTTCGTTGTTTCGTTGTTTCGTTGTTTCGTTGTTTCGTTGTTTCGTTGTTTCGTTGTTTCGTTGTTTCGTTGTTTCGTTGTTTCGTTGTTTCGTTGTTTCGTTGTTTCGTTGTTTCGTTGTTTCGTTGTTTCGTTGTTTCGTTGTTTCGTTGTTTCGTTGTTTCGTTGTTTCGTTGTTTCGTTGTTTCGTTGTTTCGTTGTTTCGTTGTTTCGTTGTTTCGTTGTTTCGTTGTTTCGTTGTTTCGTTGTTTCGTTGTTTCGTTGTTTCGTTGTTTCGTTGTTTCGTTGTTTCGTTGTTTCGTTGTTTCGTTGTTTCGTTGTTTCGTTGTTTCGTTGTTTCGTTGTTTCGTTGTTTCGTTGTTTCGTTGTTTCGTTGTTTCGTTGTTTCGTTGGTTCTTTTATTTCTTTGTCACTTTGTTCGTTTGTTCGTTTGTTCGTTTGTTCGTTGGTTCGTTTGTTCGTTTGTTCGTTTGTTCGTTTGTTCGTTGGTTCGTTTGTTCGTTTGTTCGTTTGTTCGTTGGTTCGTTGGTTCGTTGGTTCGTTGGTTCGTTGGTTCGTTGGTTCGTTGGTTCGTTGGTTCGTTGGTTCGTTGGTTCGTTGGTTCGTTGGATCGTTTGTTCGTTGTTTCGAAGGTTCGTTGGTTCGTTGGTTCGTTGGTTCGTTGGTTCGTTGGTTCGTTGGTTCGTTGGTTCGTTGGTTCGTTGGTTCGTTGGTTCGTTGGTTCGTTGGTTCGTTGGTTCGTTGGTTCGTTGGTTCGTTGGTTCGTTGGTTCGTTGGTTCGTTGGTTCGTTGGTTCGTTGGTTCGTTGGTTCGTTGGTTCGTTGGTTCGTCGGTTCGTTGGTTCGTTGGTTCGTTGGTTCGTTGATTCGTTGGTTCGTTGTTTCGTTGTTTCGTTGTTTCGTTGTTTCGTTGCTTCGTTGTTTCGTTGTTTCGTTGTTTCGTTGTTTCGTTGTTTCGTTGTTTCGTTGTTTCGTTGTTTCTTTGTTTCGTTGTTTCGTTGTTTCGTTGTTTCGTTGTTTCGTTGGTTCTTTTATTTCTTTGTCACTTTGTTCGTTTGTTCGTTTGTTCGTTTGTTCGTTGGTTCGTTTGTTCGTTTGTTCGTTGGTTCGTTGGTTCGTTTGTTCGTTTGTTCGTTTGTTCGTTTGTTCGTTTGTTCGTTTGTTCGTTTGTTCGTTTGTTCGTTTGTTCGTTGGTTCGTTGGTTCGTTGGTTCGTTGGTTCGTTGGTTCGTTGGTTCGTTGGATCGTTTGTTCGTTGGTTCGAAGGTTCGTTGGTTCGTTGTTTCGTTGTTACGTTGTTTCGTTGTTTCGTTGTTTCGTTGTTTCGTTGTTTCGTTGTTTCGTTGTTTCGTTGTTTCGTTGTTTCGTTGTTTCGTTGTTTCGTTGTTTCGTTGTTTCGTTGTTTCGTTGTTTCGTTGTTTCGTTGTTTCGTTTGTTCGTTTGTTCGTTGGTTCGTTGGTTCGTTGGTTCGTTGGTTCGTTGTTTCGTTGTTTCGTTGTTTCGTTGTTTCGTTGTTTCGTTGTTTCGTTGCTTCGTTGTTTCGTTGTTTCGTTGTTTCGTTGTTTCGTTGTTTCGTTGTTTCGTTGTTTCGTTGTTTCGTTGTTTCGTTGTTTCGTTGTTTCGTTGTTTCGTTGTTTCGTTGTTTCGTTGTTTCGTTGTTTCGTTGTTTCGTTGTTTCGTTGTTTCGTTGTTTCGTTGTTTCGTTGTTTCGTTGTTTCGTTGTTTCGTTGTTTCGTTGTTTCGTTGTTTCGTTGTTTCGTTGTTTCGTTGTTTCGTTGTTTCGTTGTTTCGTTGTTTCGTTGTTTCGTTGTTTCGTTGTTTCGTTGTTTCGTTGCTTCGTTGCTTCGTTGTTTCGTTGTTTCGTTGTTTCGTTGTTTCGTTGTTTCGTTGTTTCGTTGTTTCGTTGTTTCGTTGTTTCGTTGTTTCGTTGTTTCGTTGTTTCGTTGTTTCGTTGTTTCGTTGTTTCGTTGTTTCGTTGTTTCGTTGTTTCGTTGTTTCGTTGTTTCGTTGTTTCGTTGTTTCGTTGTTTCGTTGTTTCGTTGTTTCGTTGTTTCGTTGTTTCGTTGTTTCGTTGGTTCTTTTATTTCTTTGTCACTTTGTTCGTTTGTTCGTTTGTTCGTTTGTTCGTTGGTTCGTTTGTTCGTTTGTTCGTTTGTTCGTTGGTTCGTTTGTTCGTTTGTTCGTTTGTTCGTTGGTTCGTTGGTTCGTTGGTTCGTTGGTTCGTTGGTTCGTTGGTTCGTTGGTTCGTTGGTTCGTTGGTTCGTTGGTTCGTTGGATCGTTTGTTCGTTGTTTCGAAGGTTCGTTGGTTCGTTGGTTCGTTGGTTCGTTGGTTCGTTGGTTCGTTGTTTCGTTGGTTCGTTGGTTCGTTGGTTCGTTGGTTCGTTGGTTCGTTGGTTCGTTGGTTCGTTGGTTCGTCGGTTCGTTGGTTCGTTGGTTCGTTGGTTCGTTGATTCGTTGGTTCGTTGGTTCGTTGGTTCGTTGGTTCGTTGGTTCGTTGGTTCGTTTGTTCGTTTGTTCGTTTGTTCGTTTGTTCGTTTGTTCGTTTGTTCGTTTGTTCGTTGGTTCGTTGGTTCGTTGGTTCGTTGGTTCGTTGGTTCGTTGGATCGTTTGTTCGTTGGTTCGAAGGTTCGTTGGTTCGTTGTTTCGTTGTTACGTTGTTTCGTTGTTTCGTTGTTTCGTTGTTTCGTTTTCGTTGTTTCGTTGTTTCGTTGTTTCGTTGTTTCGTTGTTTCGTTGTTTCGTTGTTTCGTTGTTTCGTTGTTTCGTTGTTTCGTTGTTTCGTTGTTTCGTTGTTTCGTTGTTTCGTTGTTTCGTTGTTTCGTTGTTTCGTTGTTTCGTTGTTTCGTTGTTTCGTTGTTTCGTTGTTTCGTTGTTTCGTTGTTTCGTTGTTTCGTTGTTTCGTTGTTTCGTTGTTTCGTTGTTTCGTTGTTTCGTTGTTTCGTTGTTTCGTTGTTTCGTTGTTTCGTTGTTTCGTTGTTTCGTTGTTTCGTTGTTTCGTTGTTTCGTTGTTTCGTTGTTTCGTTGTTTCGTTTGTTCGTTTGTTCGTTGGTTCGTTGGTTCGTTGGTTCGTTGGTTCGTTGGTTCGTTGTTTCGTTGTTTCGTTGTTTCGTTGTTTCGTTGTTTCGTTGTTTCGTTGTTTCGTTGCTTCGTTGCTTCGTTGCTTCGTTGTTTCGTTGTTTCGTTGTTTCGTTGTTTCGTTGTTTCGTTGTTTCGTTGTTTCGTTGTTTCGTTGTTTCGTTGTTTCGTTGTTTCGTTGTTTCGTTGTTTCGTTGTTTCGTTGTTTCGTTGTTTCGTTGTTTCGTTGTTTCGTTGTTTCGTTGTTTCGTTGTTTCGTTGTTTCGTTGTTTCGTTGTTTCGTTGTTTCGTTGTTTCGTTGTTTCGTTGTTTCGTTGTTTCGTTGTTTCGTTGTTTCGTTGTTTCGTTGTTTCGTTGTTTCGTTGTTTCGTTGTTTCGTTGTTTCGTTGTTTCGTTGTTTCGTTGTTTCGTTGTTTCGTTGTTTCGTTGTTTCGTTGTTTCGTTGTTTCGTTGTTTCGTTGTTTCGTTGTTTCGTTGTTTCGTTGCTTCGTTGCTTCGTTGTTTCGTTGTTTCGTTGTTTCGTTGTTTCGTTGTTTCGTTGTTTCGTTGTTTCGTTGTTTCGTTGTTTCGTTGTTTCGTTGTTTCGTTGTTTCGTTGTTTCGTTGTTTCGTTGTTTCGTTGTTTCGTTGTTTCGTTGTTTCGTTGTTTCGTTGTTTCGTTGTTTCGTTGTTTCGTTGTTTCTTTGTTTCGTTGTTTCGTTGTTTCGTTGTTTCGTTGTTTCGTTGTTTCGTTGTTTCGTTGTTTCGTTGTTTCGTTGTTTCGTTGTTTCGTTGTTTCGTTGTTTCGTTGTTTCGTTGTTTCGTTGTTTCGTTGTTTCGTTGTTTCGTTGTTTCGTTGTTTCGTTGGTTCTTTTCTTTCTTTGTCACTTTGTTCGTTTGTTCGTTGGTTCGTTGGTTCGTTGGTTCGTTGGTTCGTTGGTTCGTTGGTTCGTTGGTTCGTTGGTTCGTTTGTTCGTTGGTTCGTTGGTTCGTTGGATCGTTTGTTCGTTGGTTCGAAGGTTCGTTGGTTCGTTGGTTCGTTGGTTCGTTGGTTCGCTGGTTCGTTGGTTCGTTGGTTCGTTGGTTCGTTGATTCGTTGGTTCGTTGGTTCGTTGATTCGTTGGTTCGTTGGTTCGTTGGTTCGTTGGTTCGTTGGTTCGTTGGTTCGTTTGTTCGTTTGTTCGTTTGTTCGTTTGTTCGTTTGTTCGTTGGTTCGTTTGTTCGTTTGTTCGTTGGTTCGTTCGTTCGTTCGTTCGTTTGTTCGTTGTTTCGTTGTTTCGTTGTTTCGTTGTTTCGTTGTTTCGTTGTTTCGTTGTTTCGTTGTTTCGTTGTTTCGTTGTTTCGCTGTTTCGTTGTTTCGTTGTTTCGTTGTTTCGTTGTTTCGTTGTTTCGTTGTTTCGTTGTTTCGTTGTTTCGTTGTTTCGTTGTTTCGTTGTTTCGTTGTTTCGTTGTTTCGTTGTTTCGTTGTTTCGTTGTTTCGTTGTTTCGTTGTTTCGTTGTTTCGTTGTTTCGTTGTTTCGTTGTTTCGTTGTTTCGTTGTTTCGTTGTTTCGTTGTTTCGTTGTTTCGTTGTTTCGTTGTTTCGTTGTTTCGTTGTTTCGTTGTTTCGTTGTTTCGTTGTTTCGTTGTTTCGTTGTTTCGTTGTTTCGTTGTTTCGTTGTTTCGTTGTTTCGTTGTTTCGTTGTTTCGTTGTTTCGTTGTTTCGTTGTTTCGTTGTTTCGTTGTTTCGTTGTTTCGTTGTTTCGTTGTTTCGTTGTTTCGTTGTTTCGTTGTTTCGTTGTTTCGTTGTTTCGTTGTTTCGTTGTTTCGTTGTTTCGTTGTTTCGTTGTTTCGTTGTTTCGTTGTTTCGTTGTTTCGTTGTTTCGTTGTTTCGTTGTTTCGTTGTTTCGTTGGTTCTTTTATTTCTTTGTCACTTTGTTCGTTTGTTCGTTTGTTCGTTTGTTCGTTGGTTCGTTTGTTCGTTTGTTAGTTTGTTCGTTGGTTCGTTTGTTCGTTTGTTCGTTTGTTCGTTGGTTCGTTGGTTCGTTGGTTCGTTGGTTCGTTGGTTCGTTGGTTCGTTGGTTCGTTGGTTCGTTGGATCGTTTGTTCGTTGTTTCGAAGGTTCGTTGGTTCGTTGGTTCGTTGGTTCGTTGGTTCGTTGGTTCGTTAGTTCGTTGGTTCGTTGGTTCGTTGGTTCGTTGGTTCGTTGGTTCGTTGGTTCGTTGGTTCGTTGGTTCGTTGGTTCGTTGGTTCGTCGGTTCGTTGGTTCGTTGGTTCGTTGGTACGTTGATTCGTTGGTTCGTTGGTTCGTTGGTTCGTTGGTTCGTTGGTTTGTTGGTTCGTTTGTTCGTTTGTTCGCTTGTTCGTTTGTTCGTTTGTTCGTTTGTTCGTTTGTTCGTTTGTTCGTTGGTTCGTTGGTTCGTTGGTTCGTTGGTTCGTTGGTTCGTTGGTTCGTTGGTTCGTTGGATCGTTTGTTCGTTGGTTCGAAGGTTCGTTGGTTCGTTGTTTCGTTGTTACGTTGTTTCGTTGTTTCGTTGTTTCGTTGTTTCGTTGTTTCGTTGTTTCGTTGTTTCGTTGTTTCGTTGTTTCGTTGTTTCGTTGTTTCGTTGTTTCGTTGTTTCGTTGTTTCGTTGTTTCGTTGTTTCGTTGTTTCGTTGTTTCGTTGTTTCGTTGTTTCGTTGTTTCGTTGTTTCGTTGTTTCGTTGTTTCGTTGTTTCGTTGTTTCGTTGTTTCGTTGTTTCGTTGTTTCGTTGTTTCGTTGTTTCGTTGTTTCGTTGTTTCGTTGTTTCGTTGTTTCGTTGTTTCGTTGTTTCGTTGTTTCGTTGTTTCGTTGTTTCGTTGTTTCGTTGTTTCGTTGTTTCGTTGTTTCGTTGTTTCGTTGTTTCGTTGTTTCGTTGTTTCGTTGGTTCGTTGGTTCGTTGGTACGTTGATTCGTTGGTTCGTTGGTTCGTTGGTTCGTTGGTTCGTTGGTTCGTTGGTTCGTTTGTTCGTTTGTTCGCTTGTTCGTTTGTTCGTTTGTTCGTTTGTTCGTTTGTTCGTTTGTTCGTTTGTTCGTTTGTTCGTTGGTTCGTTGGTTCGTTGGTTCGTTGGTTCGTTGGTTCGTTGGATCGTTTGTTCGTTGGTTCGAAGGTTCGTTGTTTCGTTGTTACGTTGTTTCGTTGTTTCGTTGTTTCGTTGTTTCGTTGTTTCGTTGTTTCGTTGTTTCGTTGTTTCGTTGTTTCGTTGTTTCGTTGTTTCGTTGTTTCGTTGTTTCGTTGTTTCGTTGTTTCGTTGTTTCGTTGTTTCGTTGTTTCGTTGTTTCGTTGTTTCGTTGTTTCGTTGTTTCGTTGTTTCGTTGTTTCGTTGTTTCGTTGTTTCGTTGTTTCGTTGTTTCGTTGTTTCGTTGTTTCGTTGTTTCGTTGTTTCGTTGTTTCGTTGTTTCGTTGTTTCGTTGTTTCGTTGTTTCGTTGTTTCGTTGTTTCGTTGTTTCGTTGTTTCGTTGTTTCGTTGGTTCTTTTATTTCTTTGTCACTTTGTTCGTTTGTTCGTTTGTTCGTTTGTTCGTTGGTTCGTTTGTTCGTTTGTTCGTTGGTTCGTTGGTTCGTTTGTTCGTTTGTTCGTTTGTTCGTTTGTTCGTTTGTTCGTTTGTTCGTTTGTTCGTTTGTTCGTTTGTTCGTTTGTTCGTTTGTTCGTTGGTTCGTTGGTTCGTTGGTTCGTTGGTTCGTTGGTTCGTTGGTTCGTTGGATCGTTTGTTCGTTGGTTCGAAGGTTCGTTGGTTCGTTGTTTCGTTGTTACGTTGTTTCGTTGTTTCGTTGTTTCGTTGTTTCGTTGTTTCGTTGTTTCGTTGTTTCGTTGTTTCGTTGTTTCGTTGTTTCGTTGTTTCGTTGTTTCGTTGTTTCGTTGTTTCGTTGTTTCGTTGTTTCGTTGTTTCGTTTGTTCGTTTGTTCGTTGGTTCGTTGGTTCGTTGGTTCGTTGGTTCGTTGTTTCGTTGTTTCGTTGTTTCGTTGTTTCGTTGTTTCGTTGTTTCGTTGTTTCGTTGCTTCGTTGTTTCGTTGTTTCGTTGTTTCGTTGTTTCGTTGTTTCGTTGTTTCGTTGTTTCGTTGTTTCGTTGTTTCGTTGTTTCGTTGTTTCGTTGTTTCGTTGTTTCGTTGTTTCGTTGTTTCGTTGTTTCGTTGTTTCGTTGTTTCGTTGTTTCGTTGTTTCGTTGTTTCGTTGTTTCGTTGTTTCGTTGTTTCGTTGTTTCGTTGTTTCGTTGTTTCGTTGTTTCGTTGTTTCGTTGTTTCGTTGTTTCGTTGTTTCGTTGTTTCGTTGCTTCGTTGCTTCGTTGCTTCGTTGTTTCGTTGTTTCGTTGTTTCGTTGTTTCGTTGTTTCGTTGTTTCGTTGTTTCGTTGTTTCGTTGTTTCGTTGTTTCGTTGTTTCGTTGTTTCGTTGTTTCGTTGTTTCGTTGTTTCGTTGTTTCGTTGTTTCGTTGTTTCGTTGTTTCGTTGTTTCGTTGTTTCGTTGTTTCGTTGTTTCGTTGTTTCGTTGTTTCGTTGTTTCGTTGTTTCGTTGGTTCTTTTATTTCTTTGTCACTTTGTTCGTTTGTTCGTTTGTTCGTTTGTTCGTTGGTTCGTTTGTTCGTTTGTTCGTTTGTTCGTTGGTTCGTTTGTTCGTTTGTTCGTTTGTTCGTTTGTTCGTTGGTTCGTTGGTTCGTTGGTTCGTTGGTTCGTTGGTTCGTTGGTTCGTTGGTTCGTTGGTTCGTTGGATCGTTTGTTCGTTGTTTCGAAGGTTCGTTGGTTCGTTGGTTCGTTGGTTCGTTGGTTCGTTGGTTCGTTGGTTCGTTGGTTCGTTGGTTCGTTGGTTCGTTGGTTCGTTGGTTCGTTGGTTCGTTGGTTCGTTGGTTCGTTGGTTCGTTGGTTCGTTGGTTCGTCGGTTCGTTGGTTCGTTGGTTCGTTGGTTCGTTGATTCGTTGGTTCGTTGGTTCGTTGGTTCGTTGGTTCGTTGGTTCGTTTGTTCGTTTGTTCGTTTGTTCGTTTGTTCGTTTGTTCGTTTGTTCGTTTGTTCGTTTGTTCGTTTGTTCGTTGGTTCGTTGGTTCGTTGGTTCGTTGGTTCGTTGGTTCGTTGGATCGTTTGTTCGTTGGTTCGAAGGTTCGTTGGTTCGTTGTTTCGTTGTTACGTTGTTTCGTTGTTTCGTTGTTTCGTTGTTTCGTTGTTTCGTTGTTTCGTTGTTTCGTTGTTTCGTTGTTTCGTTGTTTCGTTGTTTCGTTGTTTCGTTGTTTCGTTGTTTCGTTGTTTCGTTGTTTCGTTGTTTCATTGTTTCGTTGTTTCGTTGTTTCGTTGTTTCGTTGTTTCGTTGTTTCGTTGTTTCGTTGTTTCGTTGTTTCGTTGTTTCGTTGTTTCGTTGTTTCGTTGTTTCGTTGTTTCGTTGTTTCGTTGTTTCGTTGTTTCGTTGTTTCGTTGTTTCGTTGTTTCGTTGTTTCGTTGTTTCGTTGTTTCGTTGTTTCGTTGTTTCGTTGTTTCGTTGTTTCGTTGTTTCGTTGTTTCGTTGTTTCGTTGTTTCGTTGTTTCGTTGTTTCGTTTGTTCGTTTGTTCGTTGGTTCGTTGGTTCGTTGGTTCGTTGGTTCGTTGGTTCGTTGGTTCGTTGGTTCGTTGTTTCGTTGTTTCGTTGTTTCGTTGTTTCGTTGTTTCGTTGCTTCGTTGTTTCGTTGTTTCGTTGTTTCGTTGTTTCGTTGTTTCGTTGTTTCGTTGTTTCGTTGTTTCGTTGTTTCGTTGTTTCGTTGTTTCGTTGTTTCGTTGTTTCGTTGTTTCGTTGTTTCGTTGTTTCGTTGTTTCGTTGTTTCGTTGTTTCGTTGTTTCGTTGTTTCGTTGTTTCGTTGTTTCGTTGTTTCGTTGTTTCGTTGTTTCGTTGTTTCGTTGTTTCGTTGTTTCGTTGTTTCGTTGCTTCGTTGTTTCGTTGTTTCGTTGTTTCGTTGTTTCGTTGTTTCGTTGTTTCGTTGTTTCGTTGTTTCTTTGTATCGTTGTTTCGTTGTTTCGTTGTTTCGTTGTTTCGTTGGTTCTTTTATTTCTTTGTCACTTTGTTCGTTTGTTCGTTTGTTCGTTTGTTCGTTGGTTCGTTTGTTCGTTTGTTCGTTGGTTCGTTGGTTCGTTTGTTCGTTTGTTCGTTTGTTCGTTTGTTCGTTTGTTCGTTTGTTCGTTTGTTCATTTGTTCGTTTGTTCGTTTGTTCGTTGGTTCGTTGGTTCGTTGGTTCGTTGGTTCGTTGGTTCGTTGGATCGTTTGTTCGTTGGTTCGAAGGTTCGTTGGTTCGTTGTTTCGTTGTTACGTTGTCTCGTTGTTTCGTTGTTTCGTTGTTTCGTTGTTTCGTTGTTTCGTTGTTTCGTTGTTTCGTTGTTTCGTTGTTTCGTTGTTTCGTTGTTTCGTTGTTTCGTTGTTTCGTTGTTTCGTTTGTTCGTTTGTTCGTTGGTTCGTTGGTTCGTTGGTTCGTTGGTTCGTTGGTTCGTTGGTTCGTTGTTTCGTTGTTTCGTTGTTTCGTTGTTTCGTTGTTTCGTTGTTTCGTTGTTTCGTTGTTTCGTTGTTTCGTTGTTTCGTTGTTTCGTTGTTTCGTTGTTTCGTTGTTTCGTTGTTTCGTTGTTTCGTTGTTTCGTTGTTTCGTTGTTTCGTTGTTTCGTTGTTTCGTTGTTTCGTTGTTTCGTTGTTTCGTTGCTTCGTTGCTTCGTTGCTTCGTTGTTTCGTTGTTTCGTTGTTTCGTTGTTTCGTTGTTTCGTTGTTTCGTTGTTTCGTTGTTTCGTTGTTTCGTTGTTTCGTTGTTTCGTTGTTTCGTTGTTTCGTTGTTTCGTTGTTTCGTTGTTTCGTTGTTTCGTTGTTTCGTTGTTTCGTTGTTTCGTTGTTTCGTTGTTTCGTTGTTTCGTTGTTTCGTTGTTTCTTTGTTTCGTTGTTTCGTTGTTTCGTTGTTTCGTTGTTTCGTTGTTTCGTTGTTTCGTTGTTTCGTTGTTTCGTTGTTTCGTTGTTTCGTTGTTTCGTTGTTTCGTTGTTTCGTTGTTTCGTTGTTTCGTTGTTTCGTTGTTTCGTTGTTTCGTTGTTTCGTTGTTTCGTTGTTTCGTTGTTTCGTTGTTTCGTTGTTTCGTTGTTTCGTTGGTTCTTTTCTTTCTTTGTCACTTTGTTTGTTTGTTCGTTGGTTCGTTGGTTCGTTGGTTCGTTGGTTCGTTGGTTCGTTGGTTCGTTGGTTCGTTTGTTCGTTTGTTCGTTGGTTCGTTGGTTCGTTGGATCGTTTGTTCGTTGGTTCGAAGGTTCGTTGGTTCGTTGGTTCGTTGGTTCGTTGGTTCGCTGGTTCGTTGGTTCGTTGGTTCGTTGGTTCGTTGATTCGTTGGTTCGTTGGTTCGTTGATTCGTTGGTTCGTTGGTTCGTTGGTTCGTTGGTTCGTTGGTTCGTTGGTTCGTTGGTTCGTTTGTTCGTTTGTTCGTTTGTTCGTTTGTTCGTTGGTTCGTTTGTTCGTTTGTTCGTTGGTTCGTTCGTTCGTTCGTTCGTTTGTTCGTTGTTTCGTTGTTTCGTTGTTTCGTTGTTTCGTTGTTTCGTTGTTTCGTTGTTTCGTTGTTTCGTTGTTTCGCTGTTTCGTTGTTTCGTTGTTTCGTTGTTTCGTTGTTTCGTTGTTTCGTTGTTTCGTTGTTTCGTTGTTTCGTTGTTTCGTTGTTTCGTTGTTTCGTTGTTTCGTTGTTTCGTTGTTTCGTTGTTTCGTTGTTTCGTTGTTTCGTTGTTTCGTTGTTTCGTTGTTTCGTTGTTTCGTTGTTTCGTTGTTTCGTTGTTTCGTTGTTTCGTTGTTTCGTTGTTTCGTTGTTTCGTTGTTTCGTTGTTTCGTTGTTTCGTTGTTTCGTTGTTTCGTTGTTTCGTTGTTTCGTTGTTTCGTTGTTTCGTTGTTTCGTTGTTTCGTTGTTTCGTTGTTTCGTTGTTTCGTTGTTTCGTTGTTTCGTTGTTTCGTTGTTTCGTTGTTTCGTTGTTTCGTTGTTTCGTTGTTTCGTTGTTTCGTTGTTTCGTTGTTTCGTTGTTTCGTTGTTTCGTTGTTTCGTTGTTTCGTTGTTTCGTTGTTTCGTTGTTTCGTTGTTTCGTTGGTTCTTTTATTTCTTTGTCACTTTGTTCGTTTGTTCGTTTGTTCGTTTGTTCGTTGGTTCGTTTGTTCGTTTGTTAGTTTGTTCGTTGGTTCGTTTGTTCGTTTGTTCGTTTGTTCGTTGGTTCGTTGGTTCGTTGGTTCGTTGGTTCGTTGGTTCGTTGGTTCGTTGGTTCGTTGGTTCGTTGGTTCGTTGGATCGTTTGTTCGTTGTTTCGAAGGTTCGTTGGTTCGTTGGTTCGTTGGTTCGTTGGTTCGTTGGTTCGTTAGTTCGTTGGTTCGTTGGTTCGTTGGTTCGTTGGTTCGTTGGTTCGTTGGTTCGTTGGTTCGTTGGTTCGTTGGTTCGTTGGTTCGTCGGTTCGTTGGTTCGTTGGTTCGTTGGTACGTTGATTCGTTGGTTCGTTGGTTCGTTGGTTCGTTGGTTCGTTGGTTCGTTGGTTCGTTTGTTCGTTTGTTCGCTTGTTCGTTTGTTCGTTTGTTCGTTTGTTCGTTTGTTCGTTTGTTCGTTTGTTCGTTGGTTCGTTGGTTCGTTGGTTCGTTGGTTCGTTGGTTCGTTGGTTCGTTGGATCGTTTGTTCGTTGGTTCGTTTGTTCGTTGGTTCGAAGGTTCGTTGGTTCGTTGTTTCGTTGTTACGTTGTTTCGTTGTTTCGTTGTTTCGTTGTTTCGTTGTTTCGTTGTTTCGTTGTTTCGTTGTTTCGTTGTTTCGTTGTTTCGTTGTTTCGTTGTTTCGTTGTTTCGTTGTTTCGTTGTTTCGTTGTTTCGTTGTTTCGTTGTTTCGTTGTTTCGTTGTTTCGTTGTTTCGTTGTTTCGTTGTTTCGTTGTTTCGTTGTTTCGTTGTTTCGTTGTTTCGTTGTTTCGTTGTTTCGTTGTTTCGTTGTTTCGTTGTTTCGTTGTTTCGTTGTTTCGTTGTTTCGTTGTTTCGTTGTTTCGTTGGTTCGTTGGTTCGTTGGTACGTTGATTCGTTGGTTCGTTGGTTCGTTGGTTCGTTGGTTCGTTGGTTCGTTGGTTCGTTTGTTCGTTTGTTCGCTTGTTCGTTTGTTCGTTTGTTCGTTTGTTCGTTTGTTCGTTTGTTCGTTGGTTCGTTTGTTCGTTTGTTCGTTGGTTCGTTGGTTCGTTTGTTCGTTTGTTCGTTTGTTCGTTTGTTCGTTTGTTCGTTTGTTCGTTTGTTCGTTTGTTCGTTTGTTCGTTGGTTCGTTGGTTCGTTGGTTCGTTGGTTCGTTGGTTCGTTGGTTCGTTGGATCGTTTGTTCGTTGGTTCGTTGGTTCGTTGGTTCGTTGGTTCGTTGGTTCGTTGGTTCGTTGGTTCGTTGGTTCGTTGGTTCGTTGGTTCGTTGGTTCGTCGGTTCGTTGGTTCGTTGGTTCGTTGGTTCGTTGATTCGTTGGTTCGTTGGTTCGTTGGTTCGTTGGTTCGTTGGTTCGTTTGTTCGTTTGTTCGTTTGTTCGTTTGTTCGTTTGTTCGTTTGTTCGTTTGTTCGTTTGTTCGTTGGTTCGTTGGTTCGTTGGTTCGTTGGTTCGTTGGTTCGTTGGTTCGTTGGTTCGTTGGTTCGTTGGATCGTTTGTTCGTTGGTTCGAAGGTTCGTTGGTTCGTTGTTTCGTTGTTACGTTGTTTCGTTGTTTCGTTGTTTCGTTGTTTCGTTGTTTCGTTGTTTCGTTGTTTCGTTGTTTCGTTGTTTCGTTGTTTCGTTGTTTCGTTGTTTCGTTGTTTCGTTGTTTCGTTGTTTCGTTGTTTCATTGTTTCGTTGTTTCGTTGTTTCGTTGTTTCGTTGTTTCGTTGTTTCGTTGTTTCGTTGTTTCGTTGTTTCGTTGTTTCGTTGTTTCGTTGTTTCGTTGTTTCGTTGTTTCGTTGTTTCGTTGTTTCGTTGTTTCGTTGTTTCGTTGTTTCGTTGTTTCGTTGTTTCGTTGTTTCGTTGTTTCGTTGTTTCGTTGTTTCGTTGTTTCGTTGTTTCGTTGTTTCGTTTGTTCGTTTGTTCGCTGTTTCGTTGTTTCGTTGTTTCGTTGTTTCGTTGTTTCGTTGTTTCGTTGTTTCGTTGTTTCGTTGTTTCGTTGTTTCGTTGTTTCGTTGTTTCGTTGTTTCGTTGTTTCGTTGTTTCGTTGTTTCGTTGTTTCGTTGTTTCGTTGTTTCGTTGTTTCGTTGTTTCGTTGTTTCGTTGTTTCGTTGTTTCGTTGTTTCGTTGTTTCGTTGTTTCGTTGTTTCGTTGTTTCGTTGTTTCGTTGTTTCGTTGTTTCGTTGTTTCGTTGTTTCGTTGGTTCTTTTATTTCTTTGTCACTTTGTTCGTTTGTTCGTTTGTTCGTTTGTTCGTTGGTTCGTTTGTTCGTTTGTTCGTTTGTTCGTTGGTTCGTTTGTTCGTTTGTTCGTTTGTTCGTTGGTTCGTTGGTTCGTTGGTTCGTTGGTTCGTTGGTTCGTTGGTTCGTTGGTTCGTTGGTTCGTTGGATCGTTTGTTCGTTGTTTCGAAGGTTCGTTGGTTCGTTGGTTCGTTGGTTCGTTGGTTCGTTGGTTCGTTAGTTCGTTGGTTCGTTGGTTCGTTGGTTCGTTGGTTCGTTGGTTCGTTGGTTCGTTGGTTCGTTGGTTCGTTGGTTCGTCGGTTCGTTGGTTCGTTGGTTCGTTGGTACGTTGATTCGTTGGTTCGTTGGTTCGTTGGTTCGTTGGTTCGTTGGTTCGTTGGTTCGTTTGTTCGTTTGTTCGCTTGTTCGTTTGTTCGTTTGTTCGTTTGTTCGTTTGTTCGTTTGTTCGTTTGTTCGTTGGTTCGTTGGTTCGTTGGTTCGTTGGTTCGTTGGATCGTTTGTTCGTTGGTTCGAAGGTTCGTTGGTTCGTTGTTTCGTTGTTACGTTGTTTCGTTGTTTCGTTGTTTCGTTGTTTCGTTGTTTCGTTGTTTCGTTGTTTCGTTGTTTCGTTGTTTCGTTGTTTCGTTGTTTCGTTGTTTCGTTGTTTCGTTGTTTCGTTGTTTCGTTGTTTCGTTGTTTCGTTGTTTCGTTGTTTCGTTGTTGCGTTGTTTCGTTGTTTCGTTGTTTCGTTGTTTCGTTGTTTCGTTTGTTCGTTTGTTCGTTGGTTCGTTGGTTCGTTGGTTCGTTGGTTCGTTGGTTCGTTGTTTCGTTGTTTCGTTGTTTCGTTGTTTCGTTGTTTCGTTGTTTCGTTGTTTCGTTGCTTCGTTGTTTCGTTGCTTCGTTGTTTCGTTGTTTCGTTGTTTCGTTGTTTCGTTGTTTCGTTGTTTCGTTGTTTCGTTGTTTCGTTGTTTCGTTGTTTCGTTGTTTCGTTGTTTCGTTGTTTCGTTGTTTCGTTGTTTCGTTGTTTCGTTGTTTCGTTGTTTCGTTGCTTCGTTGTTTCGTTGTTTCGTTGTTTCGTTGTTTCGTTGTTTCGTTGTTTCGTTGCTTCGTTGTTTCGTTGTTTCGTTGTTTCGTTGTTTCGTTGTTTCGTTGTTTCGTTGTTTCTTTGTTTCGTTGTTTCGTTGTTTCGTTGTTTCGTTGTTTCGTTGGTTCTTTTATTTCTTTGTCACTTTGTTCGTTTGTTCGTTTGTTCGTTTGTTCGTTGGTTCGTTTGTTCGTTTGTTCGTTGGTTCGTTGGTTCGTTTGTTCGTTTGTTCGTTTGTTCGTTTGTTCGTTTGTTCGTTTGTTCGTTTGTTCGTTTGTTCGTTTGTTCGTTTGTTCGTTGGTTCGTTGGTTCGTTGGTTCGTTGGTTCGTTGGTTCGTTGGTTCGTTGGATCGTTTGTTCGTTGGTTCGAAGGTTCGTTGGTTCGTTGTTTCGTTGTTACGTTGTTTCGTTGTTTCGTTGTTTCGTTGTTTCGTTGTTTCGTGGTTTCGTTGTTTCGTTGTTTCGTTGTTTCGTTGTTTCGTTGTTTCGTTGTTTCGTTGTTTCGTTGTTTCGTTGTTTCGTTGTTTCGTTTGTTCGTTTGTTCGTTGGTTCGTTGGTTCGTTGGTTCGTTGGTTCGTTGGTTCGTTGGTTCGTTGGTTCGTTGGTTCGTTGTTTCGTTGTTTCGTTGTTTCGTTGTTTCGTTGTTTCGTTGTTTCGTTGTTTCGTTGTTTCGTTGTTTCGTTGTTTCGTTGTTTCGTTGTTTCGTTGTTTCGTTGTTTCGTTGTTTCGTTGTTTCGTTGTTTCGTTGTTTCGTTGTTTCGTTGTTTCGTTGTTTCGTTGGTTCGTTGTTTCGTTGTTTCGTTGTTTCGTTGTTTCGTTGTTTCGTTGTTTCGTTGTTTCGTTGTTTCGTTGTTTCGTTGTTTCGTTGTTTCGTTGTTTCGTTGTTTCGTTGCTTCGTTGCTTCGTTGTTTCGTTGTTTCGTTGTTTCGTTGTTTCGTTGGTTCGTTGTTTCGTTGTTTCGTTGTTTCGTTGTTTCGTTGTTTCGATGTTTCGTTGTTTCGTTGTTTCGTTGTTTCGTTGTTTCGTTGTTTCGTTGTTTCGTTGTTTCGTTGTTTCGTTGTTTCGTTGTTTCGTTGTTTCGTTGTTTCGTTGTTTCGTTGTTTCGTTGTTTCGTTGTTTCGTTGTTTCGTTGTTTCGTTGTTTCGTTGGTTCTTTTATTTCTTTGTCACTTTGTTCGTTTGTTCGTTTGTTCGTTTGTTCGTTGGTTCGTTTGTTCGTTTGTTCGTTTGTTCGTTGGTTCGTTTGTTCGTTTGTTCGTTTGTTCGTTGGTTCGTTGGTTCGTTGGTTCGTTGGTTGGTTGGTTCGTTGGTTCGTTGGTTCGTTGGTTCGTTGGTTCGTTGGTTCGTTGGATCGTTTGTTCGTTGTTTCGAAGGTTCGTTGGTTCGTTGGTTCGTTGGTTCGTTGGTTCGTTGGTTCGTTGGTTCGTTGGTTCGTTGGTTCGTTGGTTCGTTGGTTCGTTGGTTCGTTGGTTCGTTGGTTCGTTGGTTCGTTGGTTCGTTGGTTCGTTG
This sequence comes from Andrena cerasifolii, assembly GCF_050908995.1. Lineage (NCBI taxonomy): Eukaryota > Metazoa > Arthropoda > Insecta > Hymenoptera > Andrenidae > Andrena > Andrena cerasifolii. The sequence continues at coordinate 22,992 of NW_027485946.1, forward strand.
GTTCGTTGGTTCGTTGGTTCGTCGGTTCGTTGGTTCGTTGGTTCGTTGGTTCGTTGATTCGTTGGTTCGTTGGTTCGTTGGTTCGTTGGTTCGTTGGTTCGTTGGTTCGTTTGTTCGTTTGTTCGTTTGTTCGTTTGTTCGTTTGTTCGTTTGTTCGTTTGTTCGTTTGTTCGTTTGTTCGTTGGTTCGTTGGTTCGTTGGTTCGTTGGTTCGTTGGTTCGTTGGATCGTTTGTTCGTTGGTTCGAAGGTTCGTTGGTTCGTTGTTTCGTTGGTTCGTTGGATCGTTTGTTCGTTGTTTCGAAGGTTCGTTGGTTCATTGGTTCGTTGGTTCGTTGGTTCGTTGGTTCGTTGTTTCGTTGTTTCGTTGTTTCGTTGTTTCGTTGTTTCGTTGTTTCGTTGTTTCGTTGTTTCGTTGTTTCGTTGTTTCGTTGTTTCGTTGTTTCGTTGCTTCGTTGTTTCGTTGTTTCGTTGTTTCGTTGTTTCGTTGTTTCGTTGTTTCGTTGTTTCTTTGTTTCGTTGTTTCGTTGTTTCGTTGTTTCGTTGTTTCGTTGGTTCTTTTATTTCTTTGTCACTTTGTTCGTTTGTTCGTTTGTTCGTTTGTTCGTTGGTTCGTTTGTTCGTTTGTTCGTTGGTTCGTTGGTTCGTTTGTTCGTTTGTTCGTTTGTTCGTTTGTTCGTTTGTTCGTTTGTTCATTTGTTCGTTTGTTCGTTTGTTCGTTGGTTCGTTGGTTCGTTGGTTCGTTGGTTCGTTGGTTCGTTGGTTCGTTGGTTCGTTGGATCGTTTGTTCGTTGGTTCGAAGGTTCGTTGGTTCGTTGTTTCGTTGTTACGTTGTTTCGTTGTTTCGTTGTTTCGTTGTTTCGTTGTTTCGTTGTTTCGTTGTTTCGTTGTTTCGTTGTTTCGTTGTTTCGTTGTTTCGTTGTTTCGTTGTTTCGTTGTTTCGTTGTTTCGTTGTTTCGTTGTTTCGTTTGTTCGTTTGTTCGTTTGTTCGTTTGTTCGTTTGTTCGTTTGTTCGTTGGTTCGTTGGTTCGTTGGTTCGTTGGTTCGTTGGTTCGTTGGATCGTTTGTTCGTTGGTTCGAAGGTTCGTTGGTTCGTTGTTTCGTTGGTTCGTTGGATCGTTTGTTCGTTGTTTCGAAGGTTCGTTGGTTCGTTGGTTCGTTGGTTCGTTGGTTCGTTGGTTCGTTGGTTCGTTGGTTCGTTGGTTCGTTGGTTCGTTGTTTCGTTGTTTCGTTGTTTCGTTGTTTCGTTGTTTCGTTGTTTCGTTGTTTCGTTGTTTCGTTGTTTCGTTGTTTCGTTGTTTCGTTGTTTCGTTGTTTCGTTGTTTCGTTGTTTCGTTGTTTCGTTGTTTCGTTGTTTCGTTGTTTCGTTGTTTCGTTGTTTCGTTGTTTCGTTGTTTCGTTGTTTCGTTGTTTCGTTGTTTCGTTGTTTCGTTGTTTCGTTGTTTCGTTGTTTCGTTGTTTCGTTGTTTCGTTGTTTCGTTGTTTCGTTGTTTCGTTGCTTCGTTGCTTCGTTGTTTCGTTGTTTCGTTGTTTCGTTGTTTCGTTGTTTCGTTGTTTCGTTGTTTCGTTGTTTCGTTGTTTCGTTGTTTCGTTGTTTCGTTGTTTCGTTGTTTCGTTGTTTCGTTGTTTCGTTGTTTCGTTGTTTCGTTGTTTCGTTGTTTCGTTGTTTCGTTGTTTCGTTGTTTCGTTGTTTCGTTGTTTCGTTGTTTCGTTGTTTCGTTGTTTCTTTGTTTCGTTGTTTCGTTGTTTCGTTGTTTCGTTGTTTCGTTGTTTCGTTGTTTCGTTGTTTCGTTGGTTCTTTTATTTCTTTGTCCGTTTGTTCGTTTGTTCGTTTGTTCGTTGGTTCGTTTGTTCGTTTGTTCGTTGGTTCGTTGGTTCGTTTGTTCGTTTGTTCGTTTGTTCGTTTGTTCGTTTGTTCGTTTGTTCGTTTGTTCGTTTGTTCGTTTGTTCGTTTGTTCGTTTGTTCGTTTGTTCGTTGGTTCGTTGGTTCGTTGGTTCGTTGGTTCGTTGGTTCGTTGGTTCGTTGGATCGTTTGTTCGTTGGTTCGAAGGTTCGTTGGTTCGTTGTTTCGTTGTTTCGTTGTTTCGTTGTTTCGTTGTTTCGTTGTTTCGTTGTTTCGTTGTTTCGTTGTTTCGTTGTTTCGTTGTTTCGTTGTTTCGTTGTTTCGTTGTTTCGTTGTTTCGTTGTTTCGTTGTTTCGTTGTTTCGTTGTTTCGTTGTTTCGTTGTTTCGTTGTTTCTTTGTTTCGTTGTTTCGTTGTTTCGTTGTTTCGTTGTTTCGTTGGTTCTTTTATTTCTTTGTCACTTTGTTCGTTTGTTCGTTTGTTCGTTTGTTCGTTGGTTCGTTTGTTCGTTTGTTCGTTGGTTCGTTGGTTCGTTTGTTCGTTTGTTCGTTTGTTCGTTTGTTCTGTTCGTTTGTTCGTTTGTTCGTTTGTTCGTTTGTTCGTTTGTTCGTTTGTTCGTTTGTTCGTTTGTTCGTTGGTTCGTTGGTTCGTTGGTTCGTTGGTTCGTTGGTTCGTTGGTTCGTTGGTTCGTTGGTTCGTTGGTTCGTTGGATCGTTTGTTCGTTGGTTCGAAGGTTCGTTGGTTCGTTGTTTCGTTGTTACGTTGTTTCGTTGTTTCGTTGTTTCGTTGTTTCGTTGTTTCGTTGTTTCGTTGTTTCGTTGTTTCGTTGTTTCGTTGTTTCGTTGTTTCGTTGTTTCGTTGTTTCGTTGTTTCGTTGTTTCGTTGTTTCGTTGTTTCGTTTGTTCGTTTGTTCGTTGGTTCGTTGGTTCGTTGGTTCGTTGGTTCGTTGTTTCGTTGTTTCGTTGTTTCGTTGTTTCGTTGTTTCGTTGTTTCGTTGTTTCGTTGCTTCGTTGTTTCGTTGTTTCGTTGTTTCGTTGTTTCGTTGTTTCGTTGTTTCGTTGTTTCGTTGTTTCGTTGTTTCGTTGTTTCGTTGTTTCGTTGTTTCGTTGTTTCGTTGTTTCGTTGTTTCGTTGTTTCGTTGTTTCGTTGTTTCGTTGTTTCGTTGTTTCGTTGTTTCGTTGTTTCGTTGTTTCGTTGTTTCGTTGTTTCGTTGTTTCGTTGTTTCGTTGTTTCGTTGTTTCGTTGCTTCGTTGCTTCGTTGCTTCGTTGCTTCGTTGTTTCGTTGTTTCGTTGTTTCGTTGTTTCGTTGTTTCGTTGTTTCGTTGTTTCGTTGTTTCGTTGTTTCGTTGTTTCGTTGTTTCGTTGTTTCGTTGTTTCGTTGTTTCGTTGTTTCGTTGTTTCGTTGTTTCGTTGTTTCGTTGTTTCGTTGTTTCGTTGTTTCGTTGTTTCGTTGTTTCGTTGTTTCGTTGTTTCGTTGTTTCGTTGTTTCGTTGGTTCTTTTATTTCTTTGTCACTTTGTTCGTTTGTTCGTTTGTTCGTTTGTTCGTTGGTTCGTTTGTTCGTTTGTTCGTTTGTTCGTTGGTTCGTTTGTTCGTTTGTTCGTTTGTTCGTTGGTTCGTTGGTTCGTTGGTTCGTTGGTTCGTTGGTTCTTTGGTTCGTTGGTTCGTTGGTTCGTTGGATCGTTTGTTCGTTGTTTCGAAGGTTCGTTGGTTCGTTGGTTCGTTGGTTCGTTGGTTCGTTGGTTCGTTGGTTCGTTGGTTCGTTGGTTCGTTGGTTCGTTGGTTCGTTGGTTCGTTGGTTCGTTGGTTCGTTGGTTCGTTGGTTCTGGTTCGTTGGTTCGTTGGTTCGTTGGTTCGTTGGTTCGTTGGGTTCGTTTGTTCGTTTGTTCGTTTGTTCGTTTGTTCGTTTGTTCGTTTGTTCGTTTGTTCGTTGGTTCGTTGGTTCGTTGGTTCGTTGGTTCGTTGGTTCGTTGGTTCGTTGGATCGTTTGTTCGTTGGTTCGAAGGTTCGTTGGTTCGTTGTTTCGTTGTTACGTTGTTTCGTTGTTTCGTTGTTTCGTTGTTTCGTTGTTTCGTTGTTTCGTTGTTTCGTTGTTTCGTTGTTTCGTTGTTTCGTTGTTTCGTTGTTTCGTTGTTTCGTTGTTTCGTTGTTTCGTTGTTTCGTTTGTTCGTTTTGTTCGTTGGTTCGTTGGTTCGTTGGTTCGTTGGTTCGTTGGTTCGTTGTTTCGTTGTTTCGTTGTTTCGTTGTTTCGTTGTTTCGTTGTTTCGTTGCTTCGTTGTTTCGTTGTTTCGTTGTTTCGTTGTTTCGTTGTTTCGTTGTTTCGTTGTTTCGTTGTTTCGTTGTTTCGTTGTTTCGTTGTTTCGTTGTTTCGTTGTTTCGTTGTTTCGTTGTTTCGTTGTTTCGTTGTTTCGTTGTTTCGTTGTTTCGTTGTTTCGTTGTTTCGTTGTTTCGTTGTTTCGTTGTTTCGTTGTTTCGTTGTTTCGTTGTTTCGTTGTTTCGTTGCTTCGTTGCTTCGTTGCTTCGTTGCTTCGTTGCTTCGTTGTTTCGTTGTTTCGTTGTTTCGTTGTTTCGTTGTTTCGTTGTTTCGTTGTTTCGTTGTTTCGTTGTTTCGTTGTTTCGTTGTTTCGTTGTTTCGTTGTTTCGTTGTTTCGTTGTTTCGTTGTTTCGTTGTTTCGTTGTTTCGTTGTTTCGTTGTTTCGTTGTTTCGTTGTTTCGTTGTTTCGTTGTTTCGTTGTTTCGTTGTTTCGTTGGTTCTTTTCTTTCTTTGTCACTTTGTTCGTTTGTTCGTTGGTTCGTTGGTTCGTTGGTTCGTTGGTTCGTTGGTTCGTTGGTTCGTTGGTTCGTTTGTTCGTTGGTTCGTTGGTTCGTTGGATCGTTTGTTCGTTGGTTCGAAGGTTCGTTGGTTCGTTGGTTCGTTGGTTCGTTGGTTCGTTGGTTCGTTGGTTCGTTGGTTCGTTGGTTCGTTGGTTCGTTGGTTCGTTGGTTCGTTGGTTCGTTGATTCGTTGGTTCGTTGGTTCGTTGGTTCGTTGATTCGTTGGTTCGTTGGTTCGTTGGTTCGTTGGTTCGTTGGTTCGTTGGTTCGTTTGTTCGTTTGTTCGTTTGTTCGTTTGTTCGTTTGTTCGTTGGTTCGTTTGTTCGTTTGTTCGTTGGTTCGTTCGTTCGTTTGTTCGTTGTTTCGTTGTTTCGTTGTTTCGTTGTTTCGTTGTTTCGTTGTTTCGTTGTTTCGTTGTTTCGTTGTTTCGTTGTTTCGTTGTTTCGTTGTTTCGTTGTTTCGTTGTTTCGTTGTTTCGTTGTTTCGTTGTTTCGTTGTTTCGTTGTTTCGTTGTTTCGTTGTTTCGTTGTTTCGTTGTTTCGTTGTTTCGTTGTTTCGTTGTTTCGTTGTTTCGTTGTTTCGTTGTTTCGTTGTTTCGTTGTTTCGTTGTTTCGTTGTTTCGTTGTTTCGTTGTTTCGTTGTTTCGTTGTTTCGTTGTTTCGTTGTTTCGTTGTTTCGTTGTTTCGTTGTTTCGTTGTTTCGTTGTTTCGTTGTTTCGTTGTTTCGTTGTTTCGTTGTTTCGTTGTTTCGTTGTTTCGTTGTTTCGTTGTTTCGTTGTTTCGTTGGTTCTTTTATTTCTTTGTCACTTTG
>NW_027485947.1:0-28443 GCF_050908995.1 Andrena cerasifolii
TCGTTTGCTCGTTTGTTCGTTTGTTCGCTGGTTCGTTGGTTCGTTTGTTCGATTGTTCGTTGGTTCGTTGGTTCGTTTGTTCGTTTGTTCTTTTATTCGTTTGTTCGTTGGTTCGTTGGTTCGTTGGTTCGTTGTTTCGTTGGTTCGTTGTTTCGTTGGTTCGTTGGTTCGTTGGTTCGATGTTTCGTTGGTTCGTTGGTTCGTTGGTTCGTTGGTTCGTTGGTTCGTTGGTTCGTTGGTTCGTTTTTTCTTTGTTAGTTTGTTTCTTTGTCTCTTTGTTCGATTGTTCGTTTGTTCGTTTGATCGTTTGTTCGTTTGTTCGTTTATTCGTTTGTTCGTTTGTTCGTTTGTTCGTTTGTTCGTTTGTTCGTTTGTTCGTTTGTTCGTTTGTTCGTTTGTTCGTTTGTTCGTTTGTTCGTTTGTTCGTTTGTTCGTTTGTTCGTTTGTTCGTTTGTTCGTTTGTTCGTTTGTTCGTTGGTTCGTTGGTTCGTTGGTTCGTTGGTTGGTTGGTTCGTTTGTTTCTTTGTCTCTTTGATAGTTTTTTCGTTTGTCTCTTTGGATCGTTGGTTCGTTAGTTCGTTGGTTCGTTTGTTTCTTTGTATCTTTGTTTCTTTGCCTCTTTGATAGTTTTTTCGTTTGTCTCTTTGGATCGTTTGTTCGTTTGTTCGTTTGTTCGTTTGTGCGTTTGTTCGTTTGTTCGATTGTTCGTTTGTTCGTTTGTTCTTTTATTCGTTTGTTCGTTTGTTCGTTTGTTCGTTTGTTCGTTTGTTCGTTTGTTCGTTTGTTCGTTGGTTCGTTGGTTCGTTGGTTCGTTGGTTCGTTGGTTCGTTGGTTCGTTTGTTCGTTGGTTCGTTGGTTCGTTGGTTCGTTGGTTCGTTGGTTCGTTGGTTCGTTGGTTCGTTGGTTCGTTGGTTCGTTGGTTCGTTGGTTCGCTGGTTCGTTGGTTCGTTGGTTCTTTGGTTCGTTGTTTCGTTGGTTCGTTGGTTCGTTGGTTCGATGTTTCGTTGGTTCGTTGGTTCGTTGGTTCGTTGGTTCGTTGGTTCGTTGGTTCGTTGGTTCGTTGGTTCGTTGGTTCGTTGGTTCGTTTTTTCTTTGTTAGTTTGTTTCTTTGTCTCTTTGTTCGATTGTTCGTTTGTTCGTTTGATCGTTTGTTCGTTTGTTCGTTTATTCGTTTGTTCGTTTGTTCGTTTGTTCGTTTGTTCGTTTGTTCGTTTGTTCGTTTGTTCGTTTGTTCGTTTGTTCGTTTGTTCGTTTGTTCGTTTGTTCGTTTGTTCGTTTGTTCGTTTGTTCGTTTGTTCGTTTGTTCGTTGGTTCGTTGGTTCGTTGGTTGGTTGGTTCGTTTGTTTCTTTGTCTCTTTGATAGTTTTTTCGTTTGTCTCTTTGGATCGTTGGTTCGTTAGTTCGTTGGTTCGTTTGTTTCTTTGTATCTTTGTTTCTTTGCCTCTTTGATAGTTTTTTCGTTTGTCTCTTTGGATCGTTTGTTCGTTTGTTCGTTTGTTCGTTTGTGCGTTTGTTCGTTTGTTCGATTGTTCGTTTGTTCGTTTGTTCTTTTATTCGTTTGTTCGTTTGTTCGTTTGTTCGTTTGTTCGTTTGTTCGTTTGTTCGTTTGTTCGTTTGTTCGTTGGTTCGTTGGTTCGTTGGTTCGTTGGTTCGTTGGTTCGTTGGTTCGTTTGTTCGTTGGTTCGTTGGTTCGTTGGTTCGTTGGTTCGTTGGTTCGTTGGTTCGTTGGTTCGTTGGTTCGTTGGTTCGTTGGTTCGCTGGTTCGTTGGTTCGTTGGTTCTTTGGTTCGTTGGTTCGTTGGTTCGTTGGTTCGTTGTTTCGTTTGTTCGTTTGTTCGTTTGTTCGTTTGTTCGTTTGTTCGTTTGTTCGTTTGTTCGCTGGTTCGTTGGTTCGTTGGTTCGTTGGTTCGTTGGTTCGTTGGTTCGTTGGTTCGTTGGTTCGTTGGTTCGTTGGTTCGTTGGTTCGTTGGTTCGTTGGTTCGTTGGTTCGGTTGTTCGTTGGTTCGTTGGTTCGTTGGTTCGTTGGTTCGTTGGTTCGTTGGTTCGTTGGTTCGTTGGTTCGTTGGTTCGTTGGTTCGTTTGTTCGTTTGTTCGTTTCTTCGTTTGTTCGTTTGTTCGTTTGTTCGATTGTTCGCTGGTTCGTTGGTTGGTTGGTTCGTTGGTTCGTTGTTTCGTTCGTTCGTTGGTTCGTCGGTTCGTCGGTTCGCTGGTTCGTTGGTTCGTTGGTTCGTTGGTTCGTTGGTTCGTTGGTTCGTTGGTTCGTTTGTTCGTTGGTTCGCTGGTTCGTTGTTTCGTTGGTTCGTTGGTTCGTTGGTTCGTTGGTTCGTTGGTTCGTTGGTTCGTTGGTTCGTTGGTTCGTTGGTTCGTTGGTTCGTTTGTTCGTTGGTTCGTTGGTTCGTTTGTTCTTTTATTCGTTTGTTCGTTTGTTCGTTTGTTCGTTTTGTCGTTTTTTCGTTTGTTCGTTGGTTCGTTGGTTCGTTGCTTCGTTGCTTCGTTGGTTCGTTGGTTCGTTGGTTGGTTGGTTCCTTGGTTCGTTGGTTCGTTGGTTCGTTGGTTCGTTGGTTCGTTGGTTCGTTGGTTCGTTTGTTCGTTTGATCGTTTGTTCGTTTGTTCGTTTATTCGTTTGTTCGTTTGTTCGTTTGTTCGTTTGTTCGTTTGTTCGTTTGTTCGTTTGTTCGTTTGTTCGTTTGTTCGTTTGTTCGTTTGTTCGTTTGTTCGTTTGTTCGTTTGTTCGTTTGTTCGTTTGTTCGTTTGTTCGTTTGTTCGTTTGTTCGTTTGTTCGTTTGTTCGTTTGTTCGTTTTGTCGTTTTTTCGATTGTTCGATGGTTCGTTGGTTCGTTGTTTCGTTAGTTCGTTGGTTCGTTGGTTCGTTTGTTTCTTTGTATCTTTGTTTCTTTGTCTCTTTGATAGTTTTTTCGTTTGTCTCTTTGGATCGTTTGTTCGTTTGTTCGTTTGTTCGTTTGTTCGTTTGTTCGTTTGTTCGTTTGTTCGTTTGTTCGTTTGTTCGTTTGTTCGTTTGTACGTTTGTTCGTTTGTTCGTTTGTTCTTTGGTTCGTTGGTTCGTTTTTTCGTTGGTTCGTTGTTTCGTTGGTTCGTTGGTTCGTTGGTTCGTTGGATCGTTGGTTCGTTTGTTTCTTTGTTTCTTTGTTTCTTTGTCTCTTTGTTCGTTTGTTCGTTTGTTCGTTTGTTCGTTTGTTCGTTGGTTCGTTTGTTCGTTAGTTCGTTTGTTCGTTTGTTCGTTTGTTCGTTTGTTCGTTTGTTCGTTTGTTCGTTGGTTCGTTGTTTCGTTGTTTCGTTGTTTCGTTGGTTCGTTTGTACGTTTGTTCGTTGGTTCGTTGTTTCGTTGGTTCGTTGGTTCGTTGGTTCGTTGGTTCGTTGGTTCGTTGGTTCGTTGGTTCGTTGGTTCGTTTGTTTCTTTGTTTCCTTGTTTCTTTGTCTCTTTGTTCGATTGTTCGTTTGTTCGTTAGTTCGTTTGTTTGCTTTTTCGTTTGTTCGTGGGTTCGTTGGTTCAATGGTTCGTTGGTTCGTTTGTTCGCTTGTTCGTTTGTTCGTTTGTTCGTTTGTTTGTTTGCTCGTTTGTTCGTTTGTTCGTTTGTTCGTTGGTTCGTTGGTTCGTTTGTTCGTTTGTTCGTTTGTTCGTTTGTTCGTTTGTTCGTTTGTTCGTTTGTTCGTTTGTTCGTTTGTTCGTTTGTTCGTTTGTTCGTTTGTTCGTTTGTTCGTTTGTTCGTTTGTTCGTTTGTTCGTTTGTTCGATTGTTCGTTTGTTCGTTTGTTCTTTTATTCGTTTGTTCGTTGGTTCGTTTGTTTCTTTGTATCTTTGTTTCTTTGTCTCTTTAATAGTTTTTTCGTTTGTCTCTTTGGATCGTTTGTTCGTTTGTTCGTTTGCTCGTTTGTTCGTTTGTTCGTTTGTTCGTTTGTTCGTTTGTTCGTTTGTTCGTCTGTTCGTTTGTTCGTTTGTTCGTTTGTTCGTTTGTTCGTTTGTTCATTTGTTCGTTTGTTCGTTTGTTCGTTTGTTCGTTTGTTCGATTGTTCGTTTGTTCGATTGTTCTTTTATTCGTTTGTTCGTTGGTTCGTTGGTTCGTTGTTTCGTTGGTTCTTTGTTTCGTTGGTTCGTTGGTTCGTTGTTTCGTTGGTTCGTTGTTTCGTTGGTCGTTGTTTCGTTGGTTCGTTTGTTTCTTTGTCTCTTTGATAGTTTTTTCGTTTGTCTCTTTGGATCGTTGGTTCGTTAGTTCGTTGGTTCGTTTTTTCTTTGTTTGTTTGTTTCTTTGTCTCTTTGTTCGATTGTTCGTTTGTTCGTTTGATCGTTTGTTCATTTGTTCGTTTATTCGTATGTTCGTTTGTTCGTTTGTTCGTTTGTTCGTTTGTTCGTTTGTTCGTTTGTTCGTTTGTTCGTTTGTTCGATTGTTCGTTTGTTCGATTGTTCGTTTGTTCGTTTGTTCTTTTATTCGTTTGCTCGTTGGTACGTTGGTTCGTTGTTTCGTTGGTTCGTTGGTTCGTTGTTTCGTTGGTTCGTTGTTTCGTTGGTTCGTTGGTTCGTTGGTTCGTTTGTTTCTTTGTATCTTTGTTTCTTTGTCTCTTTGATAGTTTTTTCGTTTGTCTCTTTGGATCGTTGGTTCGTTTGTTCGTTTGTTCGTTTGTTCGTTTGTTCGTTTGTTCGATTGTTCTTTTGTTCGTTTGTTCTTTTATTCGTTTGTTCGTTGGTTCGTTGGTTCGTTGGTTCGTTGGTTCGTTGTTTCGTTGGTTCGTGGTTCGTTGGTTCGTTGGTTCGTTGTTCGTTGGTTCGTTGGTTCGTTGCTTCGTTGCTTCGTTGGTTCGTTTTTTCTTTGTTAGTTTGTTTCTTTGTCTCTTTGTTCGATTGTTCGTTTGTTCGTTTGATCGTTTGTTCGTTTGTTCGTTTATTCGTTTGTTCGTTTGTTCGTTTGTTCGTTTGTTCGTTTGTTCGTTTGTTCGTTTGTTCGTTTGTTCGTTTGTTCGTTTGTTCGTTTGTTCGTTTGTTCGTTTGTTCGTTTGTTCGTTTGTTCGTTTGTTCGTTTGTTCGTTGGTTCGTTGGTTCGTTGGTTCGTTGTTTCGTTGGTTCGTTGTTTCGTTGGTTCGTTGGTTCGTTGTTTCGTTGGTTCGTTGGTTCGTTGGTTCGTTGGTTCGTTGGTTCGTTTGTTTCTTTGTATCTTTGTTTCTTTGTCTCTTTGATCGTTTGTTCGTTTGTCGTTGGTTCGTTTGTTTCTTTGTATCTTTGTTTCTTTGTCTCTTTGATCGTTTGTTCGTTTGTTCGTTTGTTCGCTTGTTCGTTTGTTCGCTTGTTCGTTTGTTCGGTTGTTCGTTTGTTCGTTTGTTCGTTTGTTCGTTTGTTCGTTTGTTCGTTTGTTCGTTTGTCCGTTTGTTCGTTTGTTCGTTTGTTCGTTTGTTCGTTTGTTCGTTTGTTCGTTTGTTCGTTTGTTCGTTTGTTCGTTTGTTCGTTTGTTCGTTTGTTCGTTTGTTCGTTTGTTCGTTGGTTCGATTGTTCGTTTGTTCGTTTGTTCGTTTGTTCGTTTGTTCGTTTGTTCGTTGGTTCGATTGTTCGTTTGTTCGTTTGGTCGTTTGTTCGTTTGTTCGTTTGTTCGTTTGTTCGTTTGTTCGTTTGTTCGTTCGTTCGTTTGTTCGTTTGTTCGTTTGTTCGTTTGTTCGTTTGTTCGTTTGTTCGTTTGTTCGTTTGTTCGTTTGTTCGTTTGTTCGTTTGTTCGTTTGTTCGTTTGTTCGTTTGTTCGTTTGTTCGTTTGTTCGTTTGTTCGTTTGTTCGTTTGTTCGTTTGTTCGTTTGTTCGTTTGCTCGTTTGTTCGTTTGTTCGTTTGTTCGTTTGTTCGTTTGTCCGTATGTTCGTGGGTTCGTTGGTTCGTTGGTTCGTTGGTTCGTTGGTTCGTTGGTTCGTTGGTTCGTTGGTTCGTCGGTTCGTTGGTTCGTTGGTTCGTTGGTTCGTTGGTTCGTTGGTTCGTTGGTTCGTTGGTTCGTTGGCTCGTTGGTTCGTTTGTTTCTTTGTTTCCTTGTTTCTATGTCTCTTTGTTCGATTTTTCGTTTGTTCGTTAGTTCGTTTGTTCGTGGGTTCGTTGGTTCATTGGTTCGTTGGTTCGGTTGTTCGTTTGATCGCTTGTTCGTTTGTTCGTTTGTTCGTTTATTCGTTTGTTCGTTTGTTCGTTTGTTCGTTTGTTCGTTTGTTCGTTTGTTCGTTTGTTCGTTTGTTCGTTTGTTCGTTGATACGTTGGAGCGTTGGATCGTTGTTTCGTTTGTTTCTTTGTATCTTTGTTTCTTTGTCTCTTTAATAGTTTTTTCGTTTGTCTCTTTGGATCGTTTGTTCGTTTGTTCGTTTGCTCGTTTGTTCGGTTGTTCGTTTGTTCGTTTGTTCGTTTGTTCGTTTGTTCGTTTGTTCGTCTGTTCGTATGTTCGTTTGTTCGTTTGTTCGTTTGTTCGTTTGTTCGTTTGTTCGTTTGTTCGTTTGTTCGTTTGTTCGTTTGTTCGATTGTTCGTTTGTTCGTTTGTTCTTTTATTCGTTTGTTCGTTGGTTCGTTGGTTCGTTGTTTCGTTGGTTCGTTGTTTCGTTGGTTCGTTGGTTCGTTGTTTCGTTGGTTCGTTGTTTCGTTGGTTCGTTGGTTCGTTGGTTCGTTGGTTCGTTGGTTCGTTGGTTCGTTGCTTCGTTGCTTCGTTGGTTCGTTTTTTCTTTGTTAGTTTGTTTCTTTGTCTCTTTGTTCGATTGTTCGTTTGTTCGTTTGATCGTTTGTTCGTTTGTTCGTTTATTCGTTTGTTCGTTTGTTCGTTTGTTCGTTTGTTCGTTTGTTCGTTTGTTCGTTTGTTCGTTTGTTCGTTTGTTCGTTTGTTCGTTTGTTCGTTTGTTCGTTTGTTCGTTTGTTCGTTTGTTCGTTGGTTCGTTGGTTCGTTGGTTCGTTGTTTCGTTGGTTCGTTGTTTCGTTGGTTCGTTGGTTCGTTGTTTCGTTGGTTCGTTGGTTCGTTGGTTCGTTGGTTCGTTGGTTCGTTTGTTTCTTTGTATCTTTGTTTCTTTGTCTCTTTGATCGTTTGTTCGTTTGTCGTTGGTTCGTTTGTTTCTTTGTATCTTTGTTTCTTTGTCTCTTTGATCGTTTGTTCGTTTGTTCGTTTGTTCGCTTGTTCGTTTGTTCGCTTGTTCGTTTGTTCGTTTGTTCGTTTGTTCGTTTGTTCGTTTGTTCGTTTGTTCGTTTGTTCGTTTGTTCGTTTGTTCGTTTGTTCGTTTGTTCGTTTGTTCGTTGGTTCGATTGTTCGTTTGTTCGTTTGTTCGTTTGTTCGTTTGTTCGTTTGTTCGTTGGTTCGATTGTTCGTTTGTTCGTTTGGTCGTTTGTTCGTTTGTTCGTTTGTTCGTTTGTTCGTTTGTTCGTTTGTTCGTTCGTTCGTTTGTTCGTTTGTTCGTTTGTTCGTTTGTTCGTTTGTTCGTTTGTTCGTTTGTTCGTTTGTTCGTTTGTTCGTTTGTTCGTTTGTTCGTTTGTTCGTTTGTTCGTTTGTTCGTTTGTTCGTTTGTTCGTTTGTTCGTTTGTTCGTTTGTTCGTTTGTTCGTTTGTTCGTTTGTTCGTTTGTTCGTTTGCTCGTTTGTTCGTTTGTTCGTTTGTTCGTTTGTTCGTTTGTCCGTATGTTCGTGGGTTCGTTGGTTCGTTGGTTCGTTGGTTCGTTGGTTCGTTGGTTCGTTGGTTCGTTGGTTCGTCGGTTCGTTGGTTCGTTGGTTCGTTGGTTCGTTGGTTCGTTGGTTCGTTGGTTCGTTGGTTCGTTGGCTCGTTGGTTCGTTTGTTTCTTTGTTTCCTTGTTTCTATGTCTCTTTGTTCGATTTTTCGTTTGTTCGTTAGTTCGTTTGTTCGTGGGTTCGTTGGTTCATTGGTTCGTTGGTTCGGTTGTTCGTTTGATCGCTTGTTCGTTTGTTCGTTTGTTCGTTTATTCGTTTGTTCGTTTGTTCGTTTGTTCGTTTGTTCGTTTGTTCGTTTGTTCGTTTGTTCGTTTGTTCGTTTGTTCGTTGATACGTTGGAGCGTTGGATCGTTGTTTCGTTTGTTTCTTTGTATCTTTGTTTCTTTGTCTCTTTAATAGTTTTTTCGTTTGTCTCTTTGGATCGTTTGTTCGTTTGTTCGTTTGCTCGTTTGTTCGGTTGTTCGTTTGTTCGTTTGTTCGTTTGTTCGTTTGTTCGTTTGTTCGTCTGTTCGTTTGTTCGTTTGTTCGTTTGTTCGTTTGTTCGTTTGTTCGTTTGTTCGTTTGTTCGTTTGTTCGTTTGTTCGTTTGTTCGATTGTTCGTTTGTTCGTTTGTTCTTTTATTCGTTTGTTCGTTGGTTCGTTGGTTCGTTGTTTCGTTGGTTCGTTGTTTCGTTGGTTCGTTGGTTCGTTGTTTCGTTGGTTCGTTGTTTCGTTGGTTCGTTGGTTCGTTGGTTCGTTTGTTTCTTTGCCTCTTTGATAGTTTTTTCGTTTGTCTCTTTGGATCGTTGTTTCGTTAGTTCGTTGGTTCGTTTTTTCTTTGTTTGTTTGTTTCTTTGTCTCTTTGTTCGATTGTTCGTTTGTTCGTTTGATCGTTTGTTCATTTGTTCGTTTATTCGTTTGTTCGTTTGTTCGTTTGTTCGTTTGTTCGTTTATTCGTTTGTTCGTTTGTTCGTTTGTTCGTTTGTTCGTTTGTTCGATTGTTCGTTTGTTCGTTTGTTCGTTGGTACGTTGGATCGTTGGATCGTTGTTTCGTTTGTTTCTTTGTATCTTTGTTTCTTTGCCTCTTTGATAGTTTTTTCGTTTGTCTCTTTGGATCGTTTGTTCGTTTGTTCGTTTGCTCGTTTGTTCGTTTGTTCGTTTGTTCGTTTGTCCGTTTGTTCGTTTGTTCGTTTGTTCGTTTGTTCGTTTGTTCGTTTGTTCGTTTGTTCGTTTGTGCGTTTGTTCGTTTGTTCGATTGTTCGTTTGTTCGTTTGTTCTTTTATTCGTTTGTTCGTTGGTTCGTTGGTTCGTTTGTTCGTTTGTTCGTTTGTTCGTTTGTTCGTTTGTTCGTTTGTTCGTTTGTTCGTTTGTTCGTTTGTTCGTTTGTTCGTTTGTTCGATTGTTCGTTTGTTCATTTGTTCTTTTATTCGTTTGTTCGTTGGTTCGTTGGTTCGTTGTTTCGTTGGTTCGTTGTTTCGTTGGTTCGTTGGTTCGTTGTTTCGTTGGATCGTTGTTTCGTTGGTTCGTTGGTTCGTTGGTTCGTTTGTTTCTTTGTCTCTTTGATAGTTTTTTCGTTTGTCTCTTTGGATCGTTGGTTCGTTAGTTCGTTGGTTCGTTTGTTTCTTTGTATCTTTGTTTCTTTGCCTCTTTGATAGTTTTTTCGTTTGTCTGTTTGGATCGTTTGTTCGTTTGTTCGTTTGTTCGTTTGTGCGTTTGTTCGTTTGTTCGATTGTTCGTTTGTTCGTTTGTTCTTTTATTCGTTTGTTCGTTTGTTCGTTTGTTCGTTTGTTCGTTTGTTCGTTTGTTCGTTGGTTCGTTGGTTCGTTGGTTCGTTGGTTCGTTGGTTCGTTGGTTCGTTTGTTCGTTGGTTCGTTGGTTCGTTGGTTCGTTGGTTCGTTGGTTCGTTGGTTCGTTGGTTCGTTGGTTCGTTGGTTCGTTGGTTCGTTGGTTCGTTGGTTCGTTGGTTCGTTGGTTCGTTTGTTTCTTTGTTTCCTTGTTTCTTTGTCTCTTTGTTCGATTGTTCGTTTGTTCGTTAGTTCGTTTGTTTGCTTTTTCGTTTGTTCGTGGGTTCGTTGGTTCAATGGTTCGTTGGTTCGTTTGTTCGCTTGTTCGTTTGTTCGTTTGTTCGTTTGTTTGTTTGCTCGTTTGTTCGTTTGTTCGTTTGTTCGTTGGTTCGTTGGTTCGTTTGTTCGTTTGTTCGTTTGTTCGTTTGTTCGTTTGTTCGTTTGTTCGTTTGTTCGTTTGTTCGTTTGTTCGTTTGTTCGTTTGTTCGTTTGTTCGTTTGTTCGTTTGTTCGTTTGTTCGTTTGTTCGTTTGTTCGTTTGTTCGTTTGTTCGTTTGTTCGTTTTGTCGTTTTTTCGTTTGTTCGATGGTTCGTTGGTTCGTTGTTTCGTTAGTTCGTTGGTTCGTTGGTTCGTTTGTTTCTTTGTATCTTTGTTTCTTTGTCTCTTTGATAGTTTTTTCGTTTGTCTCTTTGGATCGTTTGTTCGTTTGTTCGTTTGTTCGTTTGTTCGTTTGTTCGTTTGTTCGTTTGTTCGTTTGTTCGTTTGTTCGTTTGTTCGTTTGTTCTTTGGTTCGTTGGTTCGTTTTTTCGTTGGTTCGTTGTTTCGTTGGTTCGTTGGTTCGTTGGTTCGTTGGTTCGTTGGTTCGTTTGTTTCTTTGTTTCTTTGTTTCTTTGTCTCTTTGTTCGTTTGTTCGTTTGTTCGTTTGTTCGTTTGTTCGTTGGTTCGTTTGTTCGTTAGTTCGTTTGTTCGTTTGTTCGTTTGTTCGTTTGTTCGTTTGTTCGTTTGTTCGTTTGTTCGTTGGTTCGTTGGTTCGTTGTTTCGTTGTTTCGTTGGTTCGTTTGTACGTTTGTTCGTTGGTTCGTTGTTTCGTTGGTTCGTTGGTTCGTTGGTTCGTTGGTTCGTTGGTTCGTTGGTTCGTTGGTTCGTTTATTTCTTTATTTCTTTCTTTCTTTTTTCGTTTGTTCGTTTGTTCGTTGGTTCGTTTGTTCGTTTGTTCGCTGGTTCGTTGGTTCGTTGGTTCGTTGGTTCGTTGGTTCGTTGGTTCGTTGGTTCGTTGGTTCGTTGGTTCGTTGGTTCGTTGGTTCGTTGGTTCGTTGGTTCGTTGGTTCGTTGGTTCGTTGGTTCGTTGGTTCGTTGGTTCGTTGGTTCGTTGGTTCGTTGGTTCGTTGGTTCGTTGGTTCGTTGGTTCGTTGGTTCGTTGCTTCGTTGGTTCGTTGGTTCGTTTGTTTCTTTGTTTCTTTCTTTCTTTGTTCGTTTGTTCGTTTGTTCGTTGGTTCGTTGGTTCGTTTGTTCGTTTCTTCGCTGGTTCGTTGGTTCGTTGGTTCGTTGGTTCGTTGGTTCGGTGGTTCGTTGGTTCGTTGGTTCGTTGGTTCGTTGATTCGTTGGTTCGTTGGTTCGGTGGTTCGTCGGTTCGTTGGTTCGTTGGTTCGTTGGTTCGTTTGTTCGTTGGTTCGTTGGTTCGTTTGTTCTTTTATTCGTTTGTTCGTTTGTTCGTTTGTTCGTTTGTTCGTTTGTTCGTTTGTTCGTTTTGTCGTTTTTTCGTTTGTTCGTTGGTTCGTTGGTTCGTTGCTTCGTTGCTTCGTTGGTTCGTTGGTTCGTTGGTTGGTTGGTTCCTTGGTTCGTTGGTTCGTTGGTTCGTTGGTTCGTTGGTTCGTTGGTTCGTTGGTTCGTTTGTTCGTTTGATCGTTTGTTCGTTTGTTCGTTTATTCGTTTGTTCGTTTGTTCGTTTGTTCGTTTGTTCGTTTGTTCGTTTGTTCGTTTGTTCGTTTGTTCGTTTGTTCGTTTGTTCGTTTGTTCGTTTGTTCGTTTGTTCGTTTGTTCGTTTGTTCGTTTGTTCGTTTGTTCGTTTGTTCGTTTGTTCGTTTGTTCGTTTGTTCGTTTGTTCGTTTGTTCGTTTGTTCGTTTTGTCGTTTTTTCGATTGTTCGATGGTTCGTTGGTTCGTTGTTTCGTTAGTTCGTTGGTTCGTTGGTTCGTTTGTTTCTTTGTATCTTTGTTTCTTTGTCTCTTTGATAGTTTTTTCGTTTGTCTCTTTGGATCGTTTGTTCGTTTGTTCGTTTGTTCGTTTGTTCGTTTGTTCGTTTGTTCGTTTGTTCGTTTGTTCGTTTGTTCGTTTGTTCGTTTGTACGTTTGTTCGTTTGTTCGTTTGTTCTTTGGTTCGTTGGTTCGTTTTTTCGTTGGTTCGTTGTTTCGTTGGTTCGTTGGTTCGTTGGTTCGTTGGATCGTTGGTTCGTTTGTTTCTTTGTTTCTTTGTTTCTTTGTCTCTTTGTTCGTTTGTTCGTTTGTTCGTTTGTTCGTTTGTTCGTTGGTTCGTTTGTTCGTTAGTTCGTTTGTTCGTTTGTTCGTTTGTTCGTTTGTTCGTTTGTTCGTTTGTTCGTTGGTTCGTTGTTTCGTTGTTTCGTTGTTTCGTTGGTTCGTTTGTACGTTTGTTCGTTGGTTCGTTGTTTCGTTGGTTCGTTGGTTCGTTGGTTCGTTGGTTCGTTGGTTCGTTGGTTCGTTGGTTCGTTGGTTCGTTTGTTTCTTTGTTTCCTTGTTTCTTTGTCTCTTTGTTCGATTGTTCGTTTGTTCGTTAGTTCGTTTGTTTGCTTTTTCGTTTGTTCGTGGGTTCGTTGGTTCAATGGTTCGTTGGTTCGTTTGTTCGCTTGTTCGTTTGTTCGTTTGTTCGTTTGTTTGTTTGCTCGTTTGTTCGTTTGTTCGTTTGTTCGTTGGTTCGTTGGTTCGTTTGTTCGTTTGTTCGTTTGTTCGTTTGTTCGTTTGTTCGTTTGTTCGTTTGTTCGTTTGTTCGTTTGTTCGTTTGTTCGTTTGTTCGTTTGTTCGTTTGTTCGTTTGTTCGTTTGTTCGTTTGTTCGATTGTTCGTTTGTTCGTTTGTTCTTTTATTCGTTTGTTCGTTGGTTCGTTTGTTTCTTTGTATCTTTGTTTCTTTGTCTCTTTAATAGTTTTTTCGTTTGTCTCTTTGGATCGTTTGTTCGTTTGTTCGTTTGCTCGTTTGTTCGTTTGTTCGTTTGTTCGTTTGTTCGTTTGTTCGTTTGTTCGTCTGTTCGTTTGTTCGTTTGTTCGTTTGTTCGTTTGTTCGTTTGTTCATTTGTTCGTTTGTTCGTTTGTTCGTTTGTTCGCTTGTTCGATTGTTCGTTTGTTCGTTTGTTCTTTTATTCGTTTGTTCGTTGGTTCGTTGGTTCGTTGTTTCGTTGGTTCTTTGTTTCGTTGGTTCGTTGGTTCGTTGTTTCGTTGGTTCGTTGTTTCGTTGGTCGTTGTTTCGTTGGTTCGTTTGTTTCTTTGTCTCTTTGATAGTTTTTTCGTTTGTCTCTTTGGATCGTTGGTTCGTTAGTTCGTTGGTTCGTTTTTTCTTTGTTTGTTTGTTTCTTTGTCTCTTTGTTCGATTGTTCGTTTGTTCGTTTGATCGTTTGTTCATTTGTTCGTTTATTCGTATGTTCGTTTGTTCGTTTGTTCGTTTGTTCGTTTGTTCGTTTGTTCGTTTGTTCGTTTGTTCGTTTGTTCGTTTGTTCGTTTGTTCGATTGTTCGTTTGTTCGTTTGTTCTTTTATTCGTTTGCTCGTTGGTACGTTGGTTCGTTGTTTCGTTGGTTCGTTGGTTCGTTGTTTCGTTGGTTCGTTGTTTCGTTGGTTCGTTGGTTCGTTGGTTCGTTTGTTTCTTTGTATCTTTGTTTCTTTGTCTCTTTGATAGTTTTTTCGTTTGTCTCTTTGGATCGTTGGTTCGTTAGTTCGTTTGTTCGTTTGTTCGTTTGTTCGTTTGTTCGTTTGTTCGTTTGTTCGTTTGTTCGTTTGTTCGATTGTTCTTTTGTTCGTTTGTTCTTTTATTCGTTTGTTCGTTGGTTCGTTGGTTCGTTGTTTCGTTGGTTCGTTGTTTCGTTGGTTCGTTGGTTCGTTGGTTCGTTGTTTCGTTGGTTCGTTGGTTCGTTGGTTCGTTGGTTCGTTGGTTCGTTGGTTCGTTGCTTCGTTGCTTCGTTGGTTCGTTTTTTCTTTGTTAGTTTGTTTCTTTGTCTCTTTGTTCGATTGTTCGTTTGTTCGTTTGATCGTTTGTTCGTTTGGTCGTTTATTCGTTTGTTCGTTTGTTCGTTTGTTCGTTTGTTCGTTTGTTCGTTTGTTCGTTTGTTCGTTTGTTCGTTTGTTCGTTTGTTCGTTTGTTCGTTTGTTCGTTTGTTCGTTTGTTCGTTTGTTCGTTGGTTCGTTGGTTCGTTGGTTCGTTGTTTCGTTGGTTCGTTGTTTCGTTGGTTCGTTGGTTCGTTGTTTCGTTGGTTCGTTGGTTCGTTGGTTCGTTGGTTCGTTGGTTCGTTTGTTTCTTTGTATCTTTGTTTCTTTGTCTCTTTGATCGTTTGTTCGTTTGTCGTTGGTTCGTTTGTTTCTTTGTATCTTTGTTTCT
The DNA here is from genome assembly GCF_050908995.1 of Andrena cerasifolii. NCBI lineage: Eukaryota > Metazoa > Arthropoda > Insecta > Hymenoptera > Andrenidae > Andrena > Andrena cerasifolii. Next base: position 14,025 of record NW_027485947.1, read on the forward strand.
TTGTCTCTTTGATCGTTTGTTCGTTTGTTCGTTTGTCTCTTTGATCGTTTGTTCGTTTGTTCGTTTGTTCGCTTGTTCGTTTGTTCGCTTGTTCGTTTGTTCGGTTGTTCGTTTGTTCGTTTGTTCGTTTGTTCGTTTGTTCGTTTGTTCGTTTGTTCGTTTGTTCGTTTGTCCGTTTGTTCGTTTGTTCGTTTGTTCGTTTGTTCGTTTGTTCGTTTGTTCGTTTGTTCGTTTGTTCGTTTGTTCGTTTGTTCGTTTGTTCGTTTGTTCGTTTGTTCGTTTGTTCGTTGGTTCGATTGTTCGTTTGTTCGTTTGTTCGTTTGTTCGTTTGTTCGTTTGTTCGTTGGTTCGATTGTTCGTTTGTTCGTTTGGTCGTTTGTTCGTTTGTTCGTTTGTTCGTTTGTTCGTTTGTTCGTTTGTTCGTTCGTTCGTTTGTTCGTTTGTTCGTTTGTTCGTTTGTTCGTTTGTTCGTTTGTTCGTTTGTTCGTTTGTTCGTTTGTTCGTTTGTTCGTTTGTTCGTTTGTTCGTTTGTTCGTTTGTTCGTTTGTTCGTTTGTTCGTTTGTTCGTTTGTTCGTTTGTTCGTTTGTTCGTTTGTTCGTTTGCTCGTTTGTTCGTTTGTTCGTTTGTTCGTTTGTTCGTTTGTCCGTATGTTCGTGGGTTCGTTGGTTCGTTGGTTCGTTGGTTCGTTGGTTCGTTGGTTCGTTGGTTCGTTGGTTCGTCGGTTCGTTGGTTCGTTGGTTCGTTGGTTCGTTGGTTCGTTGGTTCGTTGGTTCGTTGGTTCGTTGGCTCGTTGGTTCGTTTGTTTCTTTGTTTCCTTGTTTCTATGTCTCTTTGTTCGATTTTTCGTTTGTTCGTTAGTTCGTTTGTTCGTGGGTTCGTTGGTTCATTGGTTCGTTGGTTCGGTTGTTCGTTTGATCGCTTGTTCGTTTGTTCGTTTGTTCGTTTATTCGTTTGTTCGTTTGTTCGTTTGTTCGTTTGTTCGTTTGTTCGTTTGTTCGTTTGTTCGTTTGTTCGTTTGTTCGTTGATACGTTGGAGCGTTGGATCGTTGTTTCGTTTGTTTCTTTGTATCTTTGTTTCTTTGTCTCTTTAATAGTTTTTTCGTTTGTCTCTTTGGATCGTTTGTTCGTTTGTTCGTTTGCTCGTTTGTTCGGTTGTTCGTTTGTTCGTTTGTTCGTTTGTTCGTTTGTTCGTTTGTTCGTCTGTTCGTTTGTTCGTTTGTTCGTTTGTTCGTTTGTTCGTTTGTTCGTTTGTTCGTTTGTTCGTTTGTTCGTTTGTTCGTTTGTTCGATTGTTCGTTTGTTCGTTTGTTCTTTTATTCGTTTGTTCGTTGGTTCGTTGGTTCGTTGTTTCGTTGGTTCGTTGTTTCGTTGGTTCGTTGGTTCGTTGTTTCGTTGGTTCGTTGTTTCGTTGGTTCGTTGGTTCGTTTGTTTCTTTGCCTCTTTGATAGTTTTTTCGTTTGTCTCTTTGGATCGTTGTTTCGTTAGTTCGTTGGTTCGTTGGTTCGTTGGTTCGTTTGTTCGTTTGTTCGTTTGTTCGTTTGTTCGTTTGTTCGTTTGTTCGTTTGTTCGTTTGTTCGTTTGTTCGTTTGTTCGTTTGTTCGTTTGTTCGTTTGTTCGTTTGTTCGTTTGTTCGATTGTTCGTTTGTTCGTTTGTTCTTTTATTCGTTTGTTCGTTGGTTCGTTTGTTTCTTTGTATCTTTGTTTCTTTGTCTCTTTAATAGTTTTTTCGTTTGTCTCTTTGGATCGTTTGTTCGTTTGTTCGTTTGCTCGTTTGTTCGTTTGTTCGTTTGTTCGTTTGTTCGTTTGTTCGTTTGTTCGTCTGTTCGTTTGTTCGTTTGTTCGTTTGTTCGTTTGTTCGTTTGTTCATTTGTTCGTTTGTTCGTTTGTTCGTTTGTTCGTTTGTTCGATTGTTCGTTTGTTCGTTTGTTCTTTTATTCGTTTGTTCGTTGGTTCGTTGGTTCGTTGTTTCGTTGGTTCCTTGTTTCGTTGGTTCGTTGGTTCGTTGTTTCGTTGGTTCGTTGTTTCGTTGGTCGTTGTTTCGTTGGTTCGTTTGTTTCTTTGTCTCTTTGATAGTTTTTTCGTTTGTCTCTTTGGATCGTTGGTTCGTTAGTTCGTTGGTTCGTTTTTTCTTTGTTTGTTTGTTTCTTTGTCTCTTTGTTCGATTGTTCGTTTGTTCGTTTGATCGTTTGTTCATTTGTTCGTTTATTCGTATGTTCGTTTGTTCGTTTGTTCGTTTGTTCGTTTGTTCGTTTGTTCGTTTGTTCGTTTGTTCGTTTGTTCGTTTGTTCGTTTGTTCGATTGTTCGTTTGTTCGTTTGTTCTTTTATTCGTTTGCTCGTTGGTACGTTGGTTCGTTGTTTCGTTGGTTCGTTGGTTCGTTGTTTCGTTGGTTCGTTGTTTCGTTGGTTCGTTGGTTCGTTGGTTCGTTTGTTTCTTTGTATCTTTGTTTCTTTGTCTCTTTGATAGTTTTTTCGTTTGTCTCTTTGGATCGTTGGTTCGTTAGTTCGTTTGTTCGTTTGTTCGTTTGTTCGTTTGTTCGTTTGTTCGTTTGTTCGTTTGTTCGATTGTTCTTTTGTTCGTTTGTTCTTTTATTCGTTTGTTCGTTGGTTCGTTGGTTCGTTGTTTCGTTGGTTCGTTGTTTCGTTGGTTCGTTGGTTCGTTGGTTCGTTGTTTCGTTGGTTCGTTGGTTCGTTGGTTCGTTGGTTCGTTGGTTCGTTGGTTCGTTGCTTCGTTGCTTCGTTGGTTCGTTTTTTCTTTGTTAGTTTGTTTCTTTGTCTCTTTGTTCGATTGTTCGTTTGTTCGTTTGATCGTTTGTTCGTTTGTTCGTTTATTCGTTTGTTCGTTTGTTCGTTTGTTCGTTTGTTCGTTTGTTCGTTTGTTCGTTTGTTCGTTTGTTCGTTTGTTCGTTGGTTCGATTGTTCGTTTGTTCGTTTGTTCGTTTGTTCGTTTGTTCGTTTGTTCGTTGGTTCGATTGTTCGTTTGTTCGTTTGGTCGTTTGTTCGTTTGTTCGTTTGTTCGTTTGTTCGTTTGTTCGTTTGTTCGTTCGTTCGTTTGTTCGTTTGTTCGTTTGTTCGTTTGTTCGGTTGTTCGTTTGTTCGTTTGTTCGTTTGTTCGTTTGTTCGTTTGTTCGTCTGTTCGTTTGTTCGTTTGTTCGTTTGTTCGTTTGTTCGTTTGTTCGTTTGTTCGTTTGTTCGTTTGTTCGTTTGTTCGTTTGTTCGTTTGTTCGATTGTTCGTTTGTTCGTTTGTTCTTTTATTCGTTTGTTCGTTGGTTCGTTGGTTCGTTGTTTCGTTGGTTCGTTGTTTCGTTGGTTCGTTGGTTCGTTGTTTCGTTGGTTCGTTGTTTCGTTGGTTCGTTGGTTCGTTGGTTCGTTTGTTTCTTTGCCTCTTTGATAGTTTTTTCGTTTGTCTCTTTGGATCGTTGTTTCGTTAGTTCGTTGGTTCGTTGGTTCGTTGGTTCGTTTGTTCGTTTGTTCGTTTGTTCGTTTGTTCGTTTGTTCGTTTGTTCTTTTATTCGTTTGTTCGTTGGTTCGTTGGTTCGTTGTTTCGTTGGTTCGTTGTTTCGTTGGTTCGTTGGTTCGTTGTTTCGTTGGTTCGTTGTTTCGTTGGTTCGTTGGTTCGTTGGTTCGTTTGTTTCTTTGCCTCTTTGATAGTTTTTTCGTTTGTCTCTTTGGATCGTTGTTTCGTTAGTTCGTTGGTTCGTTTTTTCTTTGTTTGTTTGTTTCTTTGTCTCTTTGTTCGATTGTTCGTTTGTTCGTTTGATCGTTTGTTCATTTGTTCGTTTATTCGTTTGTTCGTTTGTTCGTTTGTTCGTTTGTTCGTTTATTCGTTTGTTCGTTTGTTCGTTTGTTCGTTTGTTCGTTTGTTCGATTGTTCGTTTGTTCGTTTGTTCGTTGGTACGTTGGATCTTTGGATCGTTGTTTCGTTTGTTTCTTTGTATCTTTGTTTCTTTGCCTCTTTGATAGTTTTTTCGTTTGTCTCTTTGGATCGTTTGTTCGTTTGTTCGTTTGCTCGTTTGTTCGTTTGTTCGTTTGTTCGTTTGTCCGTTTGTTCGTTTGTTCGTTTGTTCGTTTGTTCGTTTGTTCGTTTGTTCGTTTGTTCGTTTGTGCGTTTGTTCGTTTGTTCGATTGTTCGTTTGTTCGTTTGTTCTTTTATTCGTTTGTTCGTTGGTTCGTTGGTTCGTTTGTTCGTTTGTTCGTTTGTTCGTTTGTTCGTTTGTTCGTTTGTTCGTTTGTTCGTTTGTTCGTTTGTTCGTTTGTTCGTTTGTTCGATTGTTCGTTTGTTCGTTTGTTCTTTTATTCGTTTGTTCGTTGGTTCGTTGGTTCGTTGTTTCGTTGGTTCGTTGTTTCGTTGGTTCGTTGGTTCGTTGTTTCGTTGGATCGTTGTTTCGTTGGTTCGTTGGTTCGTTGGTTCGTTTGTTTCTTTGTCTCTTTGATAGTTTTTTCGTTTGTCTCTTTGGATCGTTGGTTCGTTAGTTCGTTGGTTCGTTTGTTTCTTTGTATCTTTGTTTCTTTGCCTCTTTGATAGTTTTTTCGTTTGTCTGTTTGGATCGTTTGTTCGTTTGTTCGTTTGTTCGTTTGTGCGTTTGTTCGTTTGTTCGATTGTTCGTTTGTTCGTTTGTTCTTTTATTCGTTTGTTCGTTTGTTCGTTTGTTCGTTTGTTCGTTTGTTCGTTTGTTCGTTGGTTCGTTGGTTCGTTGGTTCGTTGGTTCGTTGGTTCGTTGGTTCGTTTGTTCGTTGGTTCGTTGGTTCGTTGGTTCGTTGGTTCGTTGGTTCGTTGGTTCGTTGGTTCGTTGGTTCGTTGGTTCGTTGGTTCGTTGGTTCGTTGGTTCGTTGGTTCGTTGGTTCGTTTGTTTCTTTGTTTCCTTGTTTCTTTGTCTCTTTGTTCGATTGTTCGTTTGTTCGTTAGTTCGTTTGTTTGCTTTTTCGTTTGTTCGTGGGTTCGTTGGTTCAATGGTTCGTTGGTTCGTTTGTTCGCTTGTTCGTTTGTTCGTTTGTTCGTTTGTTTGTTTGCTCGTTTGTTCGTTTGTTCGTTTGTTCGTTGGTTCGTTGGTTCGTTTGTTCGTTTGTTCGTTTGTTCGTTTGTTCGTTTGTTCGTTTGTTCGTTTGTTCGTTTGTTCGTTTGTTCGTTTGTTCGTTTGTTCGTTTGTTCGTTTGTTCGTTTGTTCGTTTGTTCGTTTGTTCGTTTGTTCGTTTGTTCGTTTGTTCGTTTGTTCGTTTGTTCGTTTGTTCGTTTTGTCGTTTTTTCGTTTGTTCGATGGTTCGTTGGTTCGTTGTTTCGTTAGTTCGTTGGTTCGTTGGTTCGTTTGTTTCTTTGTATCTTTGTTTCTTTGTCTCTTTGATAGTTTTTTCGTTTGTCTCTTTGGATCGTTTGTTCGTTTGTTCGTTTGTTCGTTTGTTCGTTTGTTCGTTTGTTCGTTTGTTCGTTTGTTCGTTTGTTCGTTTGTTCGTTTGTTCGTTTGTTCGTTTGTTCTTTGGTTCGTTGGTTCGTTTTTTCGTTGGTTCGTTGTTTCGTTGGTTCGTTGGTTCGTTGGTTCGTTGGTTCGTTGGTTCGTTTGTTTCTTTGTTTCTTTGTTTCTTTGTCTCTTTGTTCGTTTGTTCGTTTGTTCGTTTGTTCGTTTGTTCGTTGGTTCGTTTGTTCGTTAGTTCGTTTGTTCGTTTGTTCGTTTGTTCGTTTGTTCGTTTGTTCGTTTGTTCGTTTGTTCGTTGGTTCGTTGGTTCGTTGTTTCGTTGTTTCGTTGGTTCGTTTGTACGTTTGTTCGTTGGTTCGTTGTTTCGTTGGTTCGTTGGTTCGTTGGTTCGTTGGTTCGTTGGTTCGTTGGTTCGTTGGTTCGTTTATTTCTTTATTTCTTTCTTTCTTTTTTCGTTTGTTCGTTTGTTCGTTGGTTCGTTTGTTCGTTTGTTCGCTGGTTCGTTGGTTCGTTGGTTCGTTGGTTCGTTGGTTCGTTGGTTCGTTGGTTCGTTGGTTCGTTGGTTCGTTGGTTCGTTGGTTCGTTGGTTCGTTGGTTCGTTGGTTCGTTGGTTCGTTGGTTCGTTGGTTCGTTGGTTCGTTGGTTCGTTGGTTCGTTGGTTCGTTGGTTCGTTGGTTCGTTGGTTCGTTGGTTCGTTGGTTCGTTGGTTCGTTGCTTCGTTGGTTCGTTGGTTCGTTTGTTTCTTTGTTTCTTTCTTTCTTTGTTCGTTTGTTCGTTTGTTCGTTGGTTCGTTGGTTCGTTTGTTCGTTTCTTCGCTGGTTCGTTGGTTCGTTGGTTCGTTGGTTCGTTGGTTCGGTGGTTCGTTGGTTCGTTGGTTCGTTGGTTCGTTGATTCGTTGGTTCGTTGGTTCGGTGGTTCGTCGGTTCGTTGGTTCGTTGGTTCGTTGGTTCGTTGGTTCGTTGGTTCGTTGGTTCGTTGGTTCGTTGGTTCGTTGGTTCGTTGGTTCGTTTGCTTCTTTGTTTCTTTCTTTCTTTGTTCGTTTGTTCGTTGGTTCGTTGGTTCGTTGGTTCGTTGGTTCGTTGGTTCGTTGGTTCGTTGGTTCGTTGGTTCGTTGGTTCATTGGTTCGTTGGTTCGTTGGTTCGTTGGTTCGTTGGTTCGTTGGTTCGTTGGTTCGTTGGTTCGTTGGTTCGTTGGTTCGTTTGTTCGTTGGTTCGTTGGTTCGTTGGTTCGTTGGTTCGTTGGTTCGTTGGTTCGATGGTTCGTTGGTTCGTTGGTTCGTTGGTTCGTTGGTTCGTTGGTTCGTTGGTTCGTTGGTTCGTTGGTTCGTTGGTTCGTTGGTTCGTTGGTTCGTTGGTTCGTTGGTTCGTTTGTTCGTTGGTTCGTTGGTTCGTTGGTTCGTTGGTTCGTTGGTTCGTTGGTTCGTTGGTTCGTTGGTTCGTTGGTTCGTTGGTTCGCTGGTTCGTTGGTTCGTTGGTTCTTTGGTTCGTTGGTTCGTTGGTTCGTTGGTTCGTTGGTTCGTTGGTTCGTTTGTTCGTTTGTTCGTTTGTTCGTTTGTTCGTTTGTTCGTTTGTTCGTTGGTTCGGTGGTTCGTTTGTTCGTTTGTTCGCTGGTTCGTTGGTTCGTTGGTTCGTTGGTTCGTTGGTTCGTTGGTTCGTTGGTTCGTTGGTTCGTTGGTTCGTTGGTTCGTTGGTTCGTTGGTTCGTTGGTTCGTTGGTTCGTTGGTTCGTTGGTTCGTTGGTTCGTTGGTTCGTTGGTTCGTTGGTTCGTTGGTTCGTTGGTTCGTTGGTTCGTTGGTTCGTTGGTTCGTTGGTTCGTTGGTTCGTTGGTTCGTTGGTTCGTTGGTTCGTTGGTTCGTTGGTTCGTTGGTTCGTTGGTTCGTTGGTTCGTTGGTTCGTTGGTTCGTTGGTTCGTTTGTTCGCTGGTTCGTTGGTTCGTTGGTTCGTTTGTTCGTTTGTTCGCTGGTTCGTTGGTTCGTTGGTTCGTTGGTTCGTTGGTTCGTTGGTTCGTTGGTTCGTTGGTTCGTTGGTTCGTTTGTTTCTTTGTTTCTTTATTTCTTTCTTTCTTTTTTCGTTTGTTCGTTTGTTCGCTGGTTCGTTGGTTCGTTGGTTCGTTGGTTCGTTGGTTCGTTGGTTCGTTGGTTCGTTGGTTCGTTGGTTCGTTGGTTCGTTGGTTCGTTGGTTCGTTGGTTCGTTGGTTCGTTGGTTCGTTTGTTTCTTTGTTTCTTTCTTTCTTTGTTCGTTGGTTCGTTGGTTCGTTGGTTCGTTGGTTCGTTGGTTCGTTGGTTCGTTGGTTCGTTGGTTCGTTGGTTCGTTGGTTCGTTGGTTCGTTGGTTCGTTGGTTCGTTGGTTCGTTGGTTCGTTGGTTCGTTGGTTCGATGGTTCGTTGGTTCGTTGGTTCGTTGGTTCGTTGGTTCGTTGGTTCGTTGGTTCGTTGGTTCGTTGGTTCGTTGGTTCGTTGGTTCGTTGGTTCGTTGGTTCGTTGGTTCGTTGGTTCGTTGGTTCGTTGGTTCGTTGGTTCGTTGGTTCGTTGGTTCGTTGGTTCGTTGGTTCGTTGGTTCGTTGGTTCGTTGGTTCGTTGGTTCGTTGGTTCGTTGGTTCGTTGGTTCGTTGGTTCGTTGGTTCGTTGGTTCGTTGGTTCGTTGGTTCGTTGGTTCGTTGGTTCGTTGGTTCGTTGGTTCGTTGGTTCGTTGGTTCGTTGGTTCGTTGGTTCGTTGGTTCGTTGGTTCGTTGGTTCGTTGGTTCGTTGGTTCGTTGGTTCGTTGGTTCGATGGTTCGTTGGTTCGTTGGTTCGTTGGTTCGTTGGTTCGTTGGTTCGTTGGTTCGTTGGTTCGTTGGTTCGTTGGTTCGTTGGTTCGTTGGTTCGTTGGTTCGTTGGTTCGTTGGTTCGTTGGTTCGTTGGTTCGTTGGTTCGTTGGTTCGTTGGTTCGTTGGTTCGTTGGTTCGTTGGTTCGTTGGTTCGTTGGTTCGTTGGTTCGTTGGTTCGTTGGTTCGTTGGTTCGTTGGTTCGTTGGTTCGTTGGTTCGTTGGTTCGTTGGTTCGTTGGTTCGTTGTTTCGTTGGTTCGTTTGTTTCTTTGTTTCTTTCTTTCTTTGTTCGTTTGTTCGTTTGTTCGTTGGTTCGTTGTTTCGTTGGTTCGTTTGTTTCTTTGTTTCTTTCTTTCTTTGTTCGTTTGTTCGTTTGTTCGTTGGTTCGTTGTTTCGTTGGTTCGTTTGTTTCTTTGTTTCTTTCTTTCTTTGTTCGTTTGTTTGTTTGTTCGTTGGTTCGTTTGTTCGTTTGTTCGCTGGTTCGTTGGTTCGTTGGTTCGTTGGTTCGTTGGTTCGTTGTTTCGTTGGATCGTTGGTTAGTTGGTTCGTTGTTTCGTTTGTTTCTTTGTTTCTTTCTTTCTTTGTTCGTTTGTTCGTTTATTCGTTGGTTCGTTGGTTCGCTGGTTCGATGGTTCGTTGGTTCGTTGGTTCGTTGGTTCGTTGGTTCGTTGGTTCGTTGGTTCGTTGGTTCGTTGGTTCGTTGGTTCGTTGGTTCGTTGGTTCGTTGGTTCGTTGGTTCGTTGGTTCGTTGGTTCGTTGGTTCGTTGGTTCGTCGGTTCTTTGGTTCTTTGGTTCGTTGGTTCGTTGGTTCGTTGGTTCGTTGGTTCGTTGGTTCGTTGGTTCGTTGGTTCGTTGGTTCGTTGGTTCGTTGGTTCGTTGGTTCGTTGGTTCTTTGGTTCGTTGGTTCGTTGGTTCGTTGGTTCGTTGGTTCGTTGGTTCGTTGGTTCGTTGGTTCGTTGGTTCGTTGGTTCGTTGGTTCGTTGGTTCGTTGGTTCGTTGGTTCGTTGGTTCGTTGGTTCGTTGGTTCGTTGGTTCGTTGGTTCGTTGGTTCGTTGGTTCGTTGGTTCGTTGGTTCGTCGGTTCTTTGGTTCTTTGGTTCGTTGGTTCGTTGGTTCGTTGGTTCGTTGGTTCGTTGGTTCGTTGGTTCGTTGGTTCGTTGGTTCGTTGGTTCTTTGGTTCGTTGGTTCGTTGGTTCGTTGGTTCGTTGGTTCGTTGGTTCGTTGGTTCGTTGGTTCGTTGGTTCGTTGGTTCGTTGGTTCGTTTGCTCGTTGGTTCGTTGGTTCGTTGGTTCGTTGGTTCGTTGGTTCGTTGGTTCGTTGGTTCGTTGGTTCGTTGGTTCGTTGGTTCGTTGGTTCGTTGGTTCGTTGGTTCGTTGGTTCGTTGGTTCGTTGGTTCGTTGGTTCGTTGGTTCGTTGGTTCGTTGGTTCGTTGGTTCGTTGGTTCGTTTGTTTCTTTGTTTCTTTCTTTCTTTGTTCGTTTGTTCGTTTGTTCATTTCTTCGCTGGTTCGTTGGTTCGTTGGTTCGTTGGTTCGTTGGTTCGTTGGTTCGTTGGTTCGTTGGTTCGTTGGTTCGTTGGTTCGTTGGTTCGTTGGTTCGTTGGTTCGTTGGTTCGTTGGTTCGTTGGTTCGTTGGTTCGTTGGTTCGTTGGTTCGTTGGTTCGTTGGTTCGTTGGTTCGTTGGTTCGTTGGTTCGTTGGTTCGTTGGTTCGTTGGTTCGTTTGTTTCTTTGTTTCTTTCTTTCTTTGTTCGTTGGTTCGTTGGTTCGTTGGTTCGTTGGTTCGTTTGTTTCTTTCTTTCTTTGTTCGTTTGTTCGTTTGTTCGTTGGTTCGTTTGTTCGTTTGTTCGTTTGTTCGCTGGTTCGTTGGTTCGTTGGTTCGTTGGTTCGTTGGTTCGTTGGTTCGTTGGTTCGTTGGTTCGTTGGTTCGTTGGTTCGTTGGTTCGTTGGTTCGTTGGTTCGTTGGTTCGTTGGTTCGTTGGTTCGTTGGTTCGTTGGTTCGTTGGTTCGTTGGTTCGTTGGTTCGTTGGTTCGTTGGTTCGTTGGTTCGTTGGTTCGTTGGTTCGTTGGTTCGTTGGTTCGTCGGTTCTTTGGTTCTTTGGTTCGTTGGTTCGTTGGTTCGTTGGTTCGTTGGTTCGTTGGTTCGTTGGTTCGTTGGTTCGTTGGTTCGTTGGTTCGTTGGTTCGTTGGTTCGTTGGTTCGTTGGTTCGTTGGTTCGTTGGTTCGTTGGTTCGTTGGTTCGTTGGTTCGTTGGTTCGTTGGTTCGTTGGTTCGTTGGTTCGTTGGTTCGTTGGTTCGTTGGTTCTTTGGTTCGTTGGTTCGTTGGTTCGTTGGTTCGTTGGTTCGTTGGTTCGTTGGTTCGTTGGTTCGTTGGTTCGTTGGTTCCTTGGTTCGTTGGTTCGTTGGTTCGTTGGTTCGTTGGTTCGTTGGTTCGTTGGTTCGTTGGTTCGTTGGTTCGTTGGTTCGTTGGTTCGCTGGTTCGTTTGCTCGTTGGTTCGTTGGTTCGTTGGTTCGTTGGTTCGTTGGTTCGTTGGTTCGTTGGTTCGTTGGTTCGTTGGTTCGTTGGTTCGTTGGTTCGTTGGTTCGTTGGTTCGTTGGTTCGTTGGTTCGTTGGTTCGTTGGTTCGTTGGTTCGTTGGTTCGTTGGTTCGTTGGTTCGTTGGTTCGTTGGTTCGTTGGTTCGTTTGTTTCTTTGTTTCTTTCTTTCTTTGTTCGTTTGTTCGTTTGTTCGTTGGTTCGTTTGTTCGTTTCTTCGCTGATTCGTTGGTTCGTTGGTTCGTTGGTTCGTTGGTTCGTTGGTTCGTTGGTTCGTTGGTTCGTTGGTTCGTTGGTTCGTTGATTCGTTGGTTCGTTGGTTCGGTGGTTCTTTGGTTCGTTGGTTCGTTGGTTCGTTGGTTCGTTGGTTCGTTGGTTCGTTGGTTCGTTGGTTCGTTGGTTCGTTTGTTTCTTTGTTTCTTTCTTTCTTTGTTCGTTTGTTCGTTTGTTCGCTGGGTCGTTGGTTCGTTGGTTCGTTGGTTCGTTGGTTCGTTGATTCGTTGGTTCGTTGGTTCGGTGGTTCGTTGGTTCGTTGGTTCGTTGGTTCGTTGGATCGTTGGTTCGTTGGTTCGTTGGTTCGTTGGTTCGTTGGTTCGCTGGTTCGTTGGTTCGTTGGTTCGTTGGTTCGTTGGTTCGTTGGTTCGTTGGTTCGTTTGTTCGTTGGTTCGTTGGTTCGTTGGTTCGTTGGTTCGTTGGTTCGTTGGTTCGTTGGTTCGTTGGTTCGTTGGTTCGTTTGTTCGTTGGTTCGTTGGTTCGTTGGTTCGTTGGTTCGTTGGTTCGTTTGTTTCTTTATTTCTTTCTTTCTTTTTTCGTTTGTTCGTTTGTTCGTTGGTTCGTTTGTTCGTTTGTTCGCTGGTTCGTTGGTTCGTTGGTTCGTTGGATCGTTGGTTCGTTGGTTCGTTGGTTCGTTGGTTCGTTGGTTCGTTGGTTCGTTGGTTCGTTGGTTCGTTGGTCCGTTGGTTCGTTGGTTCGTTGGTTCGTTGGTTCGTTGGTTCGTTTGTTTCTTTATTTCTTTCTTTCTTTTTTCGTTTGTTCGTTTGTTCGTTGGTTCGTTTGTTCGTTTGTTCGCTGGTTCGTTGGTTCGTTGGTTCGTTGGTTCGTTGGTTCGTTGGTTCGTTGGTTCGTTGGTTCGTTGGTTCGTTGGTTCGTTTGTTCGTTGGTTCGTTGGTTCGTTGGTTCGTTGGTTCGTTGGTTCGTTTGTTTCTTTATTTCTTTCTTTCTTTTTTCGTTTGTTCGTTTGTTCGCTGGTTCGTTGGTTCGTTGGTTCGTTGGTTCGTTGGTTCGTTGGTTCGTTGGTTCGTTGGTTCGTTGGTTCGTTGGTTCGTTGGTTCGTTGGTTCGTTGGTTCGTTGGTTCGTTGGTTCGTTGGTTCGTTGGTTCGTTGGTTCGTTGGTTCGTTGGTTCGTTTGTTTCTTTGTTTCTTTCTTTCTTTGTTCGTTTGTTCGTTTGTTCGTTTCTTCGCTGGTTCGTTGGTTCGTTGGTTCGTTGGTTCGTTGGTTCGTTGGTTCGTTGGTTTGTTGGTTCGTTGGTTCGTTGGTTCGTTGGTTCGTTGGTTCGTTGGTTCGTTGGTTCGTTGGTTCGTTGGTTCGTTGGTTCGTTGGTTCGTTGGTTCGTTGGTTCGTTGGTTCGTTGGTTCGTTGGTTCGTTGGTTCGTTGGTTCGTTGGTTCGTTTGTTTCTTTGTTTCTTTCTTTCTTTGTTCGTTGGTTCGTTGGTTCGTTGGTTCTTTGGTTCGTTGGTTCGTTGGTTCGTTGGTTCGTTTGTTTCTTTCTTTCTTTGTTCGTTTGTTCGTTTGTTCGTTGGTTCGTTTGTTCGTTTGTTCGTTTGTTCGCTGGTTCGTTGGTTCGTTGGTTCGTTGGTTCGTTGGTTCGTTGGTTCGTTGGTTCGTTGGTTCGTTGGTTCGTTGGTTCGTTGGTTCGTTGGTTCGTTGGTTCGTTGGTTCGTTGGTTCGTTGGTTCGTTGGTTCGTTGGTTCGTTGGTTCGTTGGTTCGTTGGTTCGTTGGTTCGTTGGTTCGTTGGTTCGTTGGTTCGTTTGTTTCTTTGTTTCTTTCTTTCTTTGTTCGTTTGTTCGTTTGTTCGTTTGTTCGTTTGTTCGTTGGTTCGTTTGTTCGTTTGTTCGCTGGTTCGTTGGTTCGTTGGTTCGTTGGTTCGTTGGTTCGTTGGTTCGTTGGTTCGTTGGTTCGTTGGTTCGTTGGTTCGTTGGTTCGTTGGTTCGTTGGTTCGTTGGTTCGTTGGTTCGTTGGTTCGTTGGTTCGCTGGTTCGTTGCTCGTTGGTTCGTTGGTTCGTTGGTTCGTTGGTTCGTTGGTTCGTTGGTTCGTTGGTTCGTTGGTTCGTTGGTTCGTTGGTTCGTTGGTTCGTTGGTTCGTTGGTTCGTTGGTTCGTTGGTTCGTTGGTTCGTTGGTTCGTTGGTTCGTTGGTTCGTTGGTTCGTTGGTTCGTTGGTTCGTTGGTTCGTTGGTTCGTTGGTTCGTTTGTTTCTTTGTTTCTTTCTTTCTTTGTTCGTTTGTTCGTTTGTTCGTTGGTTCGTTTGTTCGTTTCTTCGCTGATTCGTTGGTTCGTTGGTTCGTTGGTTCGTTGGTTCGTTGGTTCGTTGGTTCGTTGGTTCGTTGGTTCGTTGGTTCGTTGATTCGTTGGTTCGTTGGTTCGGTGGTTCTTTGGTTCGTTGGTTCGTTGGTTCGTTGGTTCGTTGGTTCGTTGGTTCGTTGGTTCGTTGGTTCGTTGGTTCGTTTGTTTCTTTGTTTCTTTCTTTCTTTGTTCGTTTGTTCGTTTGTTCGCTGGGTCGTTGGTTCGTTGGTTCGTTGGTTCGTTGGTTCGTTGATTCGTTGGTTCGTTGGTTCGGTGGTTCGTTGGTTCGTTGGTTCGTTGGTTCGTTGGATCGTTGGTTCGTTGGTTCGTTGGTTCGTTGGTTCGTTGGTTCGCTGGTTCGTTGGTTCGTTGGTTCGTTGGTTCGTTGGTTCGTTGGTTCGTTGGTTCGTTTGTTCGTTGGTTCGTTGGTTCGTTGGTTCGTTGGTTCGTTGGTTCGTTGGTTCGTTGGTTCGTTGGTTCGTTGGTTCGTTTGTTCGTTGGTTCGTTGGTTCGTTGGTTCGTTGGTTCGTTGGTTCGTTTGTTTCTTTATTTCTTTCTTTCTTTTTTCGTTTGTTCGTTTGTTCGTTGGTTCGTTTGTTCGTTTGTTCGCTGGTTCGTTGGTTCGTTGGTTCGTTGGATCGTTGGTTCGTTGGTTCGTTGGTTCGTTGGTTCGTTGGTTCGTTGGTTCGTTGGTTCGTTGGTTCGTTGGTTCGTTGGTTCGTTGGTTCGTTGGTTCGTTGGTTCGTTGGTTCGTTGGTTCGTTGGTTCGTTTGTTTCTTTATTTCTTTCTTTCTTTTTTCGTTTGTTCGTTTGTTCGTTGGTTCGTTTGTTCGTTTGTTCGCTGGTTCGTTGGTTCGTTGGTGCGTTGGTTCGTTGGTTCGTTGGTTCGTTGGTTCGTTGGTTCGTTGGTTCGTTGGTTCGTTTGTTCGTTGGTTCGTTGGTTCGTTGGTTCGTTGGTTCGTTGGTTCGTTTGTTTCTTTATTTCTTTCTTTCTTTTTTCGTTTGTTCGTTTGTTCGTTGGTTCGTTTGTTCGTTTGTTCGCTGGTTCGTTGGTTCGTTGGTTCGTTGGTTCGTTGGTTCGTTGGTTCGTTGGTTCGTTGGTTCGTTGGTTCGTTGGTT
>NW_027485948.1:0-28440 GCF_050908995.1 Andrena cerasifolii
GCCAATATATCAGGAGAAGATGAAGTGGAAAGGGGTATACTAAATTTCAGCTTCAAAGGCATCGCTTAAAAGTATCAAATCAGAGGCGCAGGCCTTTCAAGAGGCGTTCGAAAATTGTGCGACTCTTCGTTAAACAGTCACTGTCTCGAAACATCTGCGCCACTTCTCGCTCATTGATTTGCCATCCGGAGACGTTACTTTGTGCCATCTCTTTCGACGGCATGTTCTCCTGTTAAAAAAGCCCAATTCTGTGCATTCTGAAAATTTTCGCCAGATTTTGGCCAATATATCAGGAGAAAATGAAGTGGAAAGAGGTATACTAAATTTCAGCTTCAAAGGCATCGCCCTAAAGTTGCAAATAAGAGGGGCAGGCCTTTCAAGAGACGTTCGAAAATTCTGCGTGTCTTCGTTAAACAGTCACTGTCTCGAAGCATCTGCGCCACTTCTCGCTCTTTGCGTTGCTCTCCGGAGACGTTACTTTGTTCCATCTCTTTCGACGGCATGTTCTCCTGTTACAAAGCCCAATTCTGTGCATTCTGAAAATTTTCGCCAGATTTTGGCCAATATATTAGGAGAAAATGAAGTGGAAAGAGGTATACTAAATTTCAGCTTCAATGGCATCGCCTTAAAGTTGCAAATAAGAGGCGCAGGCCTTTCAAGTGGCGTTCGAAAATTCTGCGTCTCTTCGTTAATCAGTCACTGTCTCGAAACATCTGCGCCACATCTCGCTCTTTGATTTGCTCTCCGGAGACGTTACTTTGTGCCATCTCTTTCGACTGCATGTTCTCCTATTACAAAGCCCAATTTTGTGCATTCTGAAAATTTTCGCCTGATTTTGGCCAATATATCAGGATAAAATGAAGTGGAAAGAGGTATACTAAATTGTAGCTTCAAAGGCATCGCCTTAAAGTTGCAAATAAGAGGCGCAGGCCTTTCAAGAGGCGTTCGAAAATTGTGCGACTCTTCGTTAAACAGTCACTGTCTCGAAACATCTGCGCCACTTCTCGCTCATTGATTTGCCATCCGGAGACGTTACTTTGTGCCATCTCTTTCGACTGCATGTTCTCCTATTACAAAGCCCAATTTTGTGTATTCTCGAAATTTTCGCCAGATTTTGACCAATATATCAGGAGAAAATGAAGTGGAAAGAGGTATAGTAAATTTCAGATTCAAAGGCATCGCCTTAAAGTTGCAAATCGGAGGCGCAGGCCTTTCAAGAGGCGTTCGAAAATTCTGCGTGTCTTCGTTAAACAGTCACTGTCTCGAAACATCTGCGCCACTTCTCGCTCTTTGATTTGCTCTCCGGAGACGTTACTTTGTGCCATCATTTTCGACGGCATGTTCTCCTGTTACAAAGCCCAATTTTGTGCATTCTGAAAATTTTCGCCAGATTTTGGCCAATATATCAGGAGAACATGAAGTCGAAAGAGGTATACTAAATTTCAGCTTCAAATGCATCGCCTTAAAGTTGCAAATATGAGGCGCAGGCCTTTCAAGAGGCGTTCGAAAATTCTGCGTCTCGTTGTTAAACAATCACTGTCTCGAAACACCTGCGCCACTTCTCGCTCTTTGATTTGCTCTCCAGAGACGTTACTTTGTGCCATCTCTTTCGACGGCATATTCTCTTGTTACAAAGCCCAATTTTGTGCATTCTGAAAATTTTCGCTAGATTTTGGCCAATATATCAGGAGAAGATGAAGTGGAAAGGGGTATACTAAATTTCAGCTTCAAAGGCAACGCCTTAGAGTTGCAAATAAGAGGGGCAGGCCTTTCAAGAGGCGTTCGAAAATTGTGCGACTCTTCGTTAAACAGTCACTGTCTCGAAACATCTGCGCCACTTCTCGCTCATTGATTTGCCATCCGGAGACGTTACTTTGTGCCATCTCTTTCGACGGCATGTTCTCCTGTTACAAAGCCCAATTCTGTGCATTCTGAAAATTTTCGCCAGATTTTGGCCAATATATCAGGAGAAAATGAAGTGGAAAGAGGTATACTAAATTTCAGCTTCAAAGGCATCGCCTTAAAGTTGCAAATAAGAGGCGCAGGCCTTTCAAGTGGCGTTCGAAAATTCTGCGTCTCTTCGTTAATCAGTCACTGTCTCGAAACACCTGCGCCACTTCTCGCTCTTTGATTTGCTCTCCGGAGACGTTACATTGTGCCATCATTTTCGACGGCATAATCCCCTGTTACAAAGCCCAATTTTGTGCATTCTGAAAATTTTCGCCAGATTTTGGCCAATATATCAGGAGAAAATGAAGTGGAAAGAGGTATACTAAATTTCAGATTCAAAGGCATCGCCTTAAAGTTGCAAATCGGAGGCGCAGGCCTTTCAAGAGGCGTTCGAAAATTCTGCGTCTCGTTGTTAAACAGTCACTGTCTCGAAACATCTGCGCCACTTCTCGCTCTTTGATTTGCTCTCCGGAGACGTTACTTTGTGCCATCTCTTTCGACGGCATATTCTCCTGTTACAAAGCCCAATTTTGTGCATTCTGAAAATTTTCGTTAGATTTTGGCCAATATATCAGGAGAAGATGAAGTGGAAAGGGGTATACTAAATTTCAGCTTCAAAGGCATCGCTTAAAAGTATCAAATCAGAGGCGCAGGCCTTTCAAGAGGCGTTCGAAAATTGTGCGACTCTTCGTTAAACAGTCACTGTCTCGAAACATCTGCGCCACTTCTCGCTCATTGATTTGCCATCCGGAGACGTTACTTTGTGCCATCTCTTTCGACGGCATGTTCTCCTGTTAAAAAAGCCCAATTCTGTGCATTCTGAAAATTTTCGCCAGATTTTGGCCAATATATCAGGAGAAAATGAAGTGGAAAGAGGTATACTAAATTTCAGCTTCAAAGGCATCGCCCTAAAGTTGCAAATAAGAGGGGCAGGCCTTTCAAGAGACGTTCGAAAATTCTGCGTGTCTTCGTTAAACAGTCACTGTCTCGAAGCATCTGCGCCACTTCTCGCTCTTTGCGTTGCTCTCCGGAGACGTTACTTTGTTCCATCTCTTTCGACGGCATGTTCTCCTGTTACAAAGCCCAATTCTGTGCATTCTGAAAATTTTCGCCAGATTTTGGCCAATATATTAGGAGAAAATGAAGTGGAAAGAGGTATACTAAATTTCAGCTTCAATGGCATCGCCTTAAAGTTGCAAATAAGAGGCGCAGGCCTTTCAAGTGGCGTTCGAAAATTCTGCGTCTCTTCGTTAATCAGTCACTGTCTCGAAACATCTGCGCCACATCTCGCTCTTTGATTTGCTCTCCGGAGACGTTACTTTGTGCCATCTCTTTCGACTGCATGTTCTCCTATTACAAAGCCCAATTTTGTGCATTCTGAAAATTTTCGCCTGATTTTGGCCAATATATCAGGATAAAATGAAGTGGAAAGAGGTATACTAAATTGTAGCTTCAAAGGCATCGCCTTAAAGTTGCAAATAAGAGGCGCAGGCCTTTCAAGAGGCGTTCGAAAATTGTGCGACTCTTCGTTAAACAGTCACTGTCTCGAAACATCTGCGCCACTTCTCGCTCATTGATTTGCCATCCGGAGACGTTACTTTGTGCCATCTCTTTCGACTGCATGTTCTCCTATTACAAAGCCCAATTTTGTGTATTCTCGAAATTTTCGCCAGATTTTGACCAATATATCAGGAGAAAATGAAGTGGAAAGAGGTATAGTAAATTTCAGATTCAAAGGCATCGCCTTAAAGTTGCAAATCGGAGGCGCAGGCCTTTCAAGAGGCGTTCGAAAATTCTGCGTGTCTTCGTTAAACAGTCACTGTCTCGAAACATCTGCGCCACTTCTCGCTCTTTGATTTGCTCTCCGGAGACGTTACTTTGTGCCATCATTTTCGACGGCATGTTCTCCTGTTACAAAGCCCAATTTTGTGCATTCTGAAAATTTTCGCCAGATTTTGGCCAATATATCAGGAGAACATGAAGTCGAAAGAGGTATACTAAATTTCAGCTTCAAATGCATCGCCTTAAAGTTGCAAATATGAGGCGCAGGCCTTTCAAGAGGCGTTCGAAAATTCTGCGTCTCGTTGTTAAACAATCACTGTCTCGAAACACCTGCGCCACTTCTCGCTCTTTGATTTGCTCTCCAGAGACGTTACTTTGTGCCATCTCTTTCGACGGCATATTCTCTTGTTACAAAGCCCAATTTTGTGCATTCTGAAAATTTTCGCTAGATTTTGGCCAATATATCAGGAGAAGATGAAGTGGAAAGGGGTATACTAAATTTCAGCTTCAAAGGCAACGCCTTAGAGTTGCAAATAAGAGGGGCAGGCCTTTCAAGAGGCGTTCGAAAATTGTGCGACTCTTCGTTAAACAGTCACTGTCTCGAAACATCTGCGCCACTTCTCGCTCATTGATTTGCCATCCGGAGACGTTACTTTGTGCCATCTCTTTCGACGGCATGTTCTCCTGTTACAAAGCCCAATTCTGTGCATTCTGAAAATTTTCGCCAGATTTTGGCCAATATATCAGGAGAAAATGAAGTGGAAAGAGGTATACTAAATTTCAGCTTCAAAGGCATCGCCTTAAAGTTGCAAATAAGAGGCGCAGGCCTTTCAAGTGGCGTTCGAAAATTCTGCGTCTCTTCGTTAATCAGTCACTGTCTCGAAACATCTGCGCCACATCTCGCTCTTTGATTTGCTCTCCGGAGACGTTACTTTGTGCCATCTCTTTCGACGGCATGTTCTCCTGTTACAAAGCCCAATTTTGTGCATTCTGAAAATTTTCGCCTGATTTTGGCCAATATATCAGGATAAAATGAAGTGGAAAGAGGTATACTAAATTTTAGCTTCAAAGGCATCGCCTTAAAGTTGCAAATAAGAGGCGCAGGGCTTTCAAGAGGCTTTCGAAAATTGTGCGTCTCTTCGTGAAACAGTCACTGTCTCGAAACACCTGCGCCACTTCTCGCTCTTTGATTTGCTCTCCGGAGACGTTACTTTGTTCCATCTCTTTCGACGGCATGTTGTCCTGTTACAAAGCACAATTTTGTGTATAATCGAAATTTTCGCCAGATTTTGGCCAATATATCAGGAGAACATGAAGTCAAAAGAGGTATACTAAATTTCAGCTTCATAGGCATCGCCTTAAAGTTGCAAATCAGAGGCGCAGGCCTTTCAAGAGGCGTTCGAAAATTCTGCGTCTCGTTGTTAAACAATCACTGTCTCGAAACACCTGCGCCACTTCTCGCTCTTTGATTTGCTCTCCGCAGACGTTACTTTGTGCCATCATTTTCGACGGCATGTTCTCCTGTTACAAAGCCCAATTTTGTGTATTCTGAAAATTTTCGCCAGATTTTGGCCAATATATCAGGAGAACATGAAGTCGAAAGAGGTATACTAAATTTCAGCTTCAAATGCATCGCCTTAAAGTTGCAAATATGAGGCGCAGGCCTTTCAAGAGGCGTTCGAAAATTCTGCGTCTCGTTGTTAAACAATCACTGTCTCGAAACACCTGCGCCACTTCTCGCTCTTTGATTTGCTCTCCAGAGACGTTACTTTGTTCCATCTCTTTCGACGGCATGTTGTCCTGTTACAAAGCACAATTTTGTGTATTCTCGAAATTTTCGCCAGATTTTGGCCAATATATCAGGAGAAAATGAAGTGGAAAGAGGTTTACTAAATTTCAGCTTCAAAGGCATCGCCTTAAAGTTGCAAATCGGAGGCGCAGGCCTTTCAAGAAGCGTTCGAAAATTCTGCGTGTCTTCGTTAAACAGTCACTGTCTCGAAACATCTGCGCCACTTCTCGCTCTTTGATTTGCTCTCCGGAGACGTTACTTTGTGCCATCTCTTTCGACGGCATATTCTCCTGTTACAAAGCCCAATTTTGTGCATTCTGAAAATTTTCGTTAGATTTTGGCCAATATATCAGGAGAAGATGAAGTGGAAAGGGGTATACTAAATTTCAGCTTCAAAGGCATCGCTTAAAAGTATCAAATCAGAGGCGCAGGCCTTTCAAGAGGCGTTCGAAAATTGTGCGACTCTTCGTTAAACAGTCACTGTCTCGAAACATCTGCGCCACTTCTCGCTCATTGATTTGCCATCCGGAGACGTTACTTTGTGCCATCTCTTTCGACGGCATGTTCTCCTGTTAAAAAAGCCCAATTCTGTGCATTCTGAAAATTTTCGCCAGATTTTGGCCAATATATCAGGAGAAAATGAAGTGGAAAGAGGTATACTAAATTTCAGCTTCAAAGGCATCGCCCTAAAGTTGCAAATAAGAGGGGCAGGCCTTTCAAGAGACGTTCGAAAATTCTGCGTGTCTTCGTTAAACAGTCACTGTCTCGAAGCATCTGCGCCACTTCTCGCTCTTTGCGTTGCTCTCCGGAGACGTTACTTTGTTCCATCTCTTTCGACGGCATGTTCTCCTGTTACAAAGCCCAATTCTGTGCATTCTGAAAATTTTCGCCAGATTTTGGCCAATATATTAGGAGAAAATGAAGTGGAAAGAGGTATACTAAATTTCAGCTTCAATGGCATCGCCTTAAAGTTGCAAATAAGAGGCGCAGGCCTTTCAAGTGGCGTTCGAAAATTCTGCGTCTCTTCGTTAATCAGTCACTGTCTCGAAACATCTGCGCCACATCTCGCTCTTTGATTTGCTCTCCGGAGACGTTACTTTGTGCCATCTCTTTCGACTGCATGTTCTCCTATTACAAAGCCCAATTTTGTGCATTCTGAAAATTTTCGCCTGATTTTGGCCAATATATCAGGATAAAATGAAGTGGAAAGAGGTATACTAAATTGTAGCTTCAAAGGCATCGCCTTAAAGTTGCAAATAAGAGGCGCAGGCCTTTCAAGAGGCGTTCGAAAATTGTGCGACTCTTCGTTAAACAGTCACTGTCTCGAAACATCTGCGCCACTTCTCGCTCATTGATTTGCCATCCGGAGACGTTACTTTGTGCCATCTCTTTCGACTGCATGTTCTCCTATTACAAAGCCCAATTTTGTGTATTCTCGAAATTTTCGCCAGATTTTGACCAATATATCAGGAGAAAATGAAGTGGAAAGAGGTATAGTAAATTTCAGATTCAAAGGCATCGCCTTAAAGTTGCAAATCGGAGGCGCAGGCCTTTCAAGAGGCGTTCGAAAATTCTGCGTGTCTTCGTTAAACAGTCACTGTCTCGAAACATCTGCGCCACTTCTCGCTCTTTGATTTGCTCTCCGGAGACGTTACTTTGTGCCATCATTTTCGACGGCATGTTCTCCTGTTACAAAGCCCAATTTTGTGCATTCTGAAAATTTTCGCCAGATTTTGGCCAATATATCAGGAGAACATGAAGTCGAAAGAGGTATACTAAATTTCAGCTTCAAATGCATCGCCTTAAAGTTGCAAATATGAGGCGCAGGCCTTTCAAGAGGCGTTCGAAAATTCTGCGTCTCGTTGTTAAACAATCACTGTCTCGAAACACCTGCGCCACTTCTCGCTCTTTGATTTGCTCTCCAGAGACGTTACTTTGTGCCATCTCTTTCGACGGCATATTCTCTTGTTACAAAGCCCAATTTTGTGCATTCTGAAAATTTTCGCTAGATTTTGGCCAATATATCAGGAGAAGATGAAGTGGAAAGGGGTATACTAAATTTCAGCTTCAAAGGCAACGCCTTAGAGTTGCAAATAAGAGGGGCAGGCCTTTCAAGAGGCGTTCGAAAATTGTGCGACTCTTCGTTAAACAGTCACTGTCTCGAAACATCTGCGCCACTTCTCGCTCATTGATTTGCCATCCGGAGACGTTACTTTGTGCCATCTCTTTCGACGGCATGTTCTCCTGTTACAAAGCCCAATTCTGTGCATTCTGAAAATTTTCGCCAGATTTTGGCCAATATATCAGGAGAAAATGAAGTGGAAAGAGGTATACTAAATTTCAGCTTCAAAGGCATCGCCTTAAAGTTGCAAATAAGAGGCGCAGGCCTTTCAAGTGGCGTTCGAAAATTCTGCGTCTCTTCGTTAATCAGTCACTGTCTCGAAACATCTGCGCCACATCTCGCTCTTTGATTTGCTCTCCGGAGACGTTACTTTGTGCCATCTCTTTCGACGGCATGTTCTCCTGTTACAAAGCCCAATTTTGTGCATTCTGAAAATTTTCGCCTGATTTTGGCCAATATATCAGGATAAAATGAAGTGGAAAGAGGTATACTAAATTTTAGCTTCAAAGGCATCGCCTTAAAGTTGCAAATAAGAGGCGCAGGGCTTTCAAGAGGCTTTCGAAAATTGTGCGTCTCTTCGTGAAACAGTCACTGTCTCGAAACACCTGCGCCACTTCTCGCTCTTTGATTTGCTCTCCGGAGACGTTACTTTGTTCCATCTCTTTCGACGGCATGTTGTCCTGTTACAAAGCACAATTTTGTGTATAATCGAAATTTTCGCCAGATTTTGGCCAATATATCAGGAGAACATGAAGTCAAAAGAGGTATACTAAATTTCAGCTTCATAGGCATCGCCTTAAAGTTGCAAATCAGAGGCGCAGGCCTTTCAAGAGGCGTTCGAAAATTCTGCGTGTCTTCGTTAAACAGTCACTGTCTCGAAACATCTGCGCCACTTCTCGCTCTTTGATTTGCTCTCCGGAGACGTTACTTTGTGCCATCATTTTCGACGGCATGTTCTCCTGTTACAAAGCCCAATTTTGTGCATTCTGAAAATTTTCGCCAGATTTTGGCCAATATATCAGGAGAACATGAAGTCGAAAGAGGTATACTAAATTTCAGCTTCAAATGCATCGCCTTAAAGTTGCAAATATGAGGCGCAGGCCTTTCAAGAGGCGTTCGAAAATTCTGCGTCTCGTTGTTAAACAATCACTGTCTCGAAACACCTGCGCCACTTCTCGCTCTTTGATTTGCTCTCCAGAGACGTTACTTTGTTCCATCTCTTTCGACGGCATGTTGTCCTGTTACAAAGCACAATTTTGTGTATTCTCGAAATTTTCGCCAGATTTTGGCCAATATATCAGGAGAACATGAAGTCAAAAGAGGTATACTAAATTTCAGCTTCATAGGCATCGCCTTAAAGTTGCAAATCAGAGGCGCAGGCCTTTCAAGAGGCGTTCGAAAATTCTGCGTGTCTTCGTTAAACAGTCACTGTCTCGAAACATCTGCGCCACTTCTCGCTCTTTGATTTGCTCTCCGGAGACGTTACTTTGTGCCATCTCTTTCGACGGCATATTCTCTTGTTACAAAGCCCAATTTTGTGCATTCTGAAAATTTTCGCTAGATTTTGGCCAATATATCAGGAGAAGATGAAGTGGAAAGGGGTATACTAAATTTCAGCTTCAAAGGCAACGCCTTAGAGTTGCAAATAAGAGGGGCAGGCCTTTCAAGAGGCGTTCGAAAATTGTGCGACTCTTCGTTAAACAGTCACTGTCTCGAAACATCTGCGCCACTTCTCGCTCATTGATTTGCCATCCGGAGACGTTACTTTGTGCCATCTCTTTCGACGGCATGTTCTCCTGTTACAAAGCCCAATTCTGTGCATTCTGAAAATTTTCGCCAGATTTTGGCCAATATATCAGGAGAAAATGAAGTGGAAAGAGGTATACTAAATTTCAGCTTCAAAGGCATCGCCTTAAAGTTGCAAATAAGAGGCGCAGGCCTTTCAAGTGGCGTTCGAAAATTCTGCGTCTCTTCGTTAATCAGTCACTGTCTCGAAACATCTGCGCCACATCTCGCTCTTTGATTTGCTCTCCGGAGACGTTACTTTGTGCCATCTCTTTCGACGGCATGTTCTCCTGTTACAAAGCCCAATTTTGTGCATTCTGAAAATTTTCGCCTGATTTTGGCCAATATATCAGGATAAAATGAAGTGGAAAGAGGTATACTAAATTTTAGCTTCAAAGGCATCGCCTTAAAGTTGCAAATAAGAGGCGCAGGGCTTTCAAGAGGCTTTCGAAAATTGTGCGTCTCTTCGTGAAACAGTCACTGTCTCGAAACACCTGCGCCACTTCTCGCTCTTTGATTTGCTCTCCGGAGACGTTACTTTGTTCCATCTCTTTCGACGGCATGTTGTCCTGTTACAAAGCACAATTTTGTGTATTCTCGAAATTTTCGCCAGGTTTTGGCCAATATATCAGGAGAACATGAAGTCAAAAGAGGTATACTAAATTTCAGCTTCATAGGCATCGCCTTAAAGTTGCAAATCAGAGGCGCAGGCCTTTCAAGAGGCGTTCGAAAATTCTGCGTCTCGTTGTTAAACAATCACTGTCTCGAAACACCTGCGCCACTTCTCGCTCTTTGATTTGCTCTCCAGAGACGTTACTTTGTTCCATCTCTTTCGACGGCATGTTGTCCTGTTACAAAGCACAATTTTGTGTATTCTCGAAATTTTCGCCAGATTTTGGCCAATATATCAGGAGAAAATGAAGTGGAAACAGGTATACTAAATTTCAGCTTCAAAGGCATCGCCTTAAAGTTGCAAATCGGAGGCGCAGGCCTTTCAAGAGGCGTTCGAAAATTCTGCGTGTCTTCGTTAAACAGTCACTGTCTCGAAACATCTGCGCCACTTCTCGCTCTTTGATTTGCTCTCCGGAGACGTTACTTTGTGCCATCATTTTCGACGGCATGTTCTCCTGTTACAAAGCCCAATTTTGTGTATTCTCGAAATTTTCGCCAGATGTTGGCCAATATATCAGGAGAACATGAAGTCAAAAGAGGTATACTAAATTTCAGCTTCATAGGCATCGCCTTAAAGTTGCAAATCAGAGGCGCAGGCCTTTCAAGAGGCGTTCGAAAATTCTGCGTGTCTTCGTTAAACAGTCACTGTCTCGAAACATCTGCGCCACTTCTCGCTCTTTGATTTGCTCTCCGGAGACGTTACTTTGTGCCATCTCTTTCGACGGCATATTCTCTTGTTACAAAGCCCAATTTTGTGTATTCTCGAAATTTTCGCCAGATTTTGGCCAATATATCAGGAGAAAATGAAGTGGAAAGAGGTATACTAAATTTCAGCTTCAAAGGCATCGCCTTAGAGTTGCAAATAAGAGGGGCAGGCCTTTCAAGAGGCGTTCGAAAATTGTGCGACTCTTCGTTAAACAGTCACTGTCTCGAAACATCTGCGCCACTTCTCGCTCATTGATTTGCCATCCGGAGACGTTACTTTGTGCCATCTCTTTCGACGGCATGTTCTCCTGTTACAAAGCCCAATTCTGTGCATTCTGAAAATTTTCGCCAGATTTTGGCCAATATATCAGGAGAAAATGAAGTGGAAAGAGGTATACTAAATTTCAGCTTCAAAGGCATCGCCTTAGAGTTGCAAATAAGAGGGGCAGGCCTTTCAAGAGGCGTTCGAAAATTGTGCGACTCTTCGTTAAACAGTCACTGTCTCGAAACATCTGCGCCACTTCTCGCTCATTGATTTGCCATCCGGAGACGTTACTTTGTGCCATCTCTTTCGACGGCATGTTCTCCTGTTACAAAGCCCAATTCTGTGCATTCTGAAAATTTTCGCCAGATTTTGGCCAATATATCAGGAGAAAATGAAGTGGAAAGAGGTATACTAAATTTCAGCTTCAAAGGCATCGCCTTAGAGTTGCAAATAAGAGGGGCAGGCCTTTCAAGAGGCGTTCGAAAATTGTGCGACTCTTCGTTAAACAGTCACTGTCTCGAAACATCTGCGCCACTTCTCGCTCATTGATTTGCCATCCGGAGACGTTACTTTGTGCCATCTCTTTCGACGGCATGTTCTCCTGTTACAACCAATTCTGTGCATTATTCTGAAAATTTTCGCCAGATTTTGGCCAATATATCAGGAGAAAATGAAGTGGAAAGAGGTATACTAAATTTCAGCTTCAAAGGCATCGCCTTAGAGTTGCAAATAAGAGGGGCAGGCCTTTCAAGAGGCGTTCGAAAATTGTGCGACTCTTCGTTAAACAGTCACTGTCTCGAAACATCTGCGCCACTTCTCGCTCATTGATTTGCCATCCGGAGACGTTACTTTGTGCCATCTCTTTCGACGACATGTTCTCCTGTTACAAAGCCCAATTCTGTGCATTCTGAAAATTTTCGCCAGATTTTGGCCAATATATCAGGAGAAAATGAAGTGGAAAGAGGTATACTAAATTTCAGCTTCAAAGGCATCGCCTTAGAGTTGCAAATAAGAGGGGCAGGCCTTTCAAGAGGCGTTCGAAAATTGTGCGACTCTTCGTTAAACAGTCACTGTCTCGAAACATCTGCGCCACTTCTCGCTCATTGATTTGCCATCCGGAGACGTTACTTTGTGCCATCTCTTTCGACGGCATGTTCTCCTGTTACAAAGCCCAATTCTGTGCATTCTGAAAATTTTCGCCAGATTTTGGCCAATATATCAGGAGAACATGAAGTCGAAAGAGGTATACTAAATTTCAGCTTCAAATGCATCGCCTTAAAGTTGCAAGTAAGAGGCGCAGGCCTTTCAAGAGGCATTCGAAAATTCTGCGTGTCTTCGTTAAACAGTCACTGTCTCGAAACATCTGCGCCACTTCTCGCTCTTTGATTTGCTCTCCGGAGACGTTACTTTGTGCCATCTCTTTCGACGGCATATTCTCCTGTTACAAAGCCCAATTTTGTGCATTCTGAAAATTTTCGCTAGATTTTGGCCAATATATCAGGAGAACATGAAGTGGAAAGGGGTATACTAAATTTCAGCTTCAAAGGCATCGCTTAAAAGTATCGAATCAGAGGCGCAGGCCTTTTAAGAGGCGTTCGAAAATTCTGCGTCTCTACGTTAATCAGTCACTGTCTCGAAACATCTGCGCCACATCTCGCTCTTTGATTTGCTCTCCGGAGACGTTACTTTGTGCCATCTCTTTCGACGGCATGTTCTCCTGTTACAAAGCCCAATTTTGTGCATTCTGAAAATTTTCGCCAGATTTTGGCCAATATATCAGGAGAAAATTAAGTGGAAAGAGGTATACTAAATTTCAGATTCAAAGGCATCGCCTTAAAGTTGCAAATCGGAGGCGCAGGCCTTTCAAGAGGCGTTCGAAAATTCTGCGTCTCGTTGTTAAACAATCACTGTCTCGAAACACCTGCGCCACTTCTCGCTCTTTGATTTGCTCTCCAGAGACGTTACTTTGTTCCATCTCTTTCGACGGCATGTTCTCCTGTTACAAAGCCCAATTTTGTGCATTCTGAAAATTTTCGCCAGATTTTGGCCAATATATCAGGAGAAAATGAAGTGGAAAGAGGTATACTAAATTTCAGCTTCAAAGTCATCGCCTTAAAGTTGCAAATAAGAGGGGCAGGCCTTTCAAGAGACGTTCGAAAATTCTGCGTGTCTTCGTTAAACAGTCACTGTCTCGAAACATCTGCGCCACTTCTCGCTCTTTGAGTTGCTCTCCGGAGACGTTACTTTGTTCCATCTCTTTCGACGGCATGTTCTCCTGTTACAAAGCCCAATTTTGTGCATTCTGAAAATTTTCGCTAGATTTTGGCCAATATATCAGGAGAACATGAAGTGGAAAGGGGTATACTAAATTTCAGCTTCAAAGGCATCGCTTAAATGTATCAAATCAGAGGCGCAGGCCTTTTAAGAGGCGTTCGAAAATTCTGCGTCTCTACGTTAATCAGTCACTGTCTCGAAACATCTGCGCCACATCTCGCTCTTTGATTTGCTCTCCGGAGACGTTACTTTGTGCCATCTCTTTCGACGGCATGTTCTCCTGTTACAAAGCCCAATTTTGTGCATTCTGAAAATTTTCGCCAGATTTTGGCCAATATATCAGGAGAAAATGAAGTGGAAAGAGGTATACTAAATTTCAGCTTCAAAGTCATCGCCTTAAAGTTGCAAATAAGAGGGGCAGGCCTTTCAAGAGACGTTCGAAAATTCTGCGTGTCTTCGTTAAACAGTCACTGTCTCGAAACATCTGCGCCACTTCTCGCTCTTTGAGTTGCTCTCCGGAGACGTTACTTTGTTCCATCTCTTTCGACGGCATGTTCTCCTGTTACAAAGCCCAATTTTGTGCATTCTGAAAATTTTCGCCAGATTTTGGCCAATATATCAGGAGAAAATTAAGTGGAAAGAGGTATACTAAATTTCAGCTTCAAAGGCATCGCCTTAAAGTTGCAAATAAGAGGGGCAGGCCTTTCAAGAGACGTTCGAAAATTCTGCGTGTCTTCGTTAAACAGTCACTGTCTCGAAACATCTGCGCCACTTCTCGCTCTTTGAGTTGCTCTCCGGAGACGTTACTTTGTTCCATCTCTTTCGACGGCATGTTCTCCTGTTACAAAGCCCAATTCTGTGCATTCTGAAAATTTTCGCCAGATTTTGGCCAATATATCAGGAGAAAATGAAGTGGAAAGAGGTATACTAAATTTCAGCTTCAAAGGCATCGCCTTAAAGTTGCAAATCGGAGGCGCAGGCCTTTCAAGAGGCGTTCGAAAATTCTGCGTGTCTTCGTTAAACAGTCACTGTCTCGAAACATCTGCGCCACTTCTCGCTCTTTGAGTTGCTCTCCGGAGACGTTACTTTGTTCCATCTCTTTCGACGGCATGTTCTCCTGTTACAAAGCCCAATTCTGTGCATTCTGAAAATTTTCGCCAGATTTTGGCCAATATATCAGGAGAAAATGAAGTGGAAAGAGGTATACTAAATTTCAGCTTCAATGGCATCGCCTTAAAGTTGCAAATATGAGGCGCAGGCCTTTCAAGAGGCTTTCGAAAATTGTGCGTCTCTTCGTGAAACAGTCACTGTCTCGAAACACCTGCGCCACTTCTCGCTCTTTGATTTGCTCTCCGGAGACATTACTTTGTTCCATCTCTTTCGACGGCATATTCTCCTGTTACAAAGCCCAATTTTGTGTATTCTCGAAATTTTCGCCAGATTTTGGCCAATATATCAGGAGAACATGAAGTCGAAAGAGGTATACTAAATTTCAGCTTCAAATGCATCGCCTTAAAGTTGCAAGTAAGAGGCGCAGGCCTTTCAAGAGGCATTCGAAAATTCTGCGTCTCGTTGTTAAACAATCACTGTCTCGAAACACCTGCGCCACTTCTCGCTCTTTGATTTGCTCTCCAGAGACGTTACTTTGTTCCATCTCTTTCGACGGCATGTTGTCCTGTTACAAAGCACAATTTTGTGTATTCTCGAAATTTTCGCCAGATTTTGGCCAATATATCAGGAGAAAATGAAGTGGAAAGAGGTATACTAAATTTCAGATTGAAAGGCATCGCCTTAAAGTTGCAAATCGGACGCGCAGGCCTTTCAAGAGGCGTTCGAAAATTCTGCGTCTCGTTGTTAAACAATCACTGTCTCGAAACACCTGCGCCACTTCTCGCTCTTTGATTTGCTCTCCAGAGACGTTACTTTGTTCCATCTCTTTCGACGGCATGTTGTCCTGTTACAAAGCACAATTTTGTGTATTCTCGAAACTTTCGCCAGATTTTGGCCAATATATCAGGAGAAAATGAAGTGGAAAGAGGTATACTAAATTTCAGCTTCAAAGGCATCGCCTTAAAGTTGCAAATCGGAGGCGCAGGCCTTTCAAGAGGCGTTCGAAAATTCTGCGTGTCTTCGTTAAACAGTCACTGTCTCGAAACATCTGCGCCACTTCTCGCTCTTTGAGTTGCTCTCCGGAGACGTTACTTTGTTCCATCTCTTTCGACGGCATGTTCTCCTGTTACAAAGCCCAATTCTGTGCATTCTGAAAATTTTCGCCAGATTTTGGCCAATATATCAGGAGAAAATGAAGTGGAAAGAGGTATACTAAATTTCAGCTTCAAAGGCATCGCCTTAAAGTTGCAAATCGGAGGCGCAGGCCTTTCAAGAGGCGTTCGAAAATTCTGCGTGTCTTCGTTAAACAGTCACTGTCTCGAAACATCTGCGCCACTTCTCGCTCTTTGAGTTGCTCTCCGGAGACGTTACTTTGTTCCATCTCTTTCGACGGCATGTTCTCCTGTTACAAAGCCCAATTCTGTGCATTCTGAAAATTTTCGCCAGATTTTGGCCAATATATCAGGAGAAAATGAAGTGGAAAGAGGTATACTAAATTTCAGCTTCAATGGCATCGCCTTAAAGTTGCAAATAAGAGGCGCAGGCCTTTCAAGAGGCGTTCGAAAATTCTGCGTGTCTTCGTTAAACAGTCACTGTCTCGAAACATCTGCGCCACTTCTCGCTCTTTGATTTGCTCTCCGGAGACATTACTTTGTTCCATCTCTTTCGACGGCATATTCTCCTGTTACAAAGCCCAATTTTGTGTATTCTCGAAATTTTCGCCAGATTTTGGCCAATATATCAGGAGAACATGAAGTCGAAAGAGGTATACTAAATTTCAGCTTCAAATGCATCGCCTTAAAGTTGCAAGTAAGAGGCGCAGGCCTTTCAAGAGGCATTCGAAAATTCTGCGTCTCGTTGTTAAACAATCACTGTCTCGAAACACCTGCGCCACTTCTCGCTCTTTGATTTGCTCTCCAGAGACGTTACTTTGTTCCATCTCTTTCGACGGCATGTTGTCCTGTTACAAAGCACAATTTTGTGTATTCTCGAAATTTTCGCCAGATTTTGGCCAATATATCAGGAGAAAATGAAGTGGAAAGAGGTATACTAAATTTCAGATTGAAAGGCATCGCCTTAAAGTTGCAAATCGGACGCGCAGGCCTTTCAAGAGGCGTTCGAAAATTCTGCGTCTCGTTGTTAAACAATCACTGTCTCGAAACACCTGCGCCACTTCTCGCTCTTTGATTTGCTCTCCAGAGACGTTACTTTGTTCCATCTCTTTCGACGGCATGTTGTCCTGTTACAAAGCACAATTTTGTGTATTCTCGAAACTTTCGCCAGATTTTGGCCAATATATCAGGAGAAAATGAAGTGGAAAGAGGTATACTAAATTTCAGCTTCAAAGGCATCGCCTTAAAGTTGCAAATCGGAGGCGCAGGCCTTTCAAGAGGCGTTCGAAAATTCTGCGTGTCTTCGTTAAACAGTCACTGTCTCGAAACATCTGCGCCACTTCTCGCTCTTTGAGTTGCTCTCCGGAGACGTTACTTTGTTCCATCTCTTTCGACGGCATGTTCTCCTGTTACAAAGCCCAATTCTGTGCATTCTGAAAATTTTCGCCAGATTTTGGCCAATATATCAGGAGAAAATGAAGTGGAAAGAGGTATACTAAATTTCAGCTTCAATGGCATCGCCTTAAAGTTGCAAATAAGAGGCGCAGGCCTTTCAAGAGGCTTTCGAAAATTGTGCGTCTCTTCGTGAAACAGTCACTGTCTCGAAACACCTGCGCCACTTCTCGCTCTTTGATTTGCTCTCCGGAGACATTACTTTGTTCCATCTCTTTCGACGGCATATTCTCCTGTTACAAAGCCCAATTTTGTGAATTCTCGAAATTTTCGCCAGATTTTGGCCAATATATCAGGAGAACATGAAGTCGAAAGAGGTATACTAAATTTCAGCTTCAAATGCATCGCCTTAAAGTTGCAAGTAAGAGGCGCAGGCCTTTCAAGAGGCGTTCGAAAATTCTGCGTCTCGGTGTTAAACAATCACTGTCTCGAAACACCTGCGCCACTTCTCGCTCTTTGATTTGCTCTCCAGAGACGTTACTTTGTTCCATCTCTTTCGACGGCATGTTGTCCTGTTACAAAGCACAATTGTGTGTATTCTGGAAATTTTCGCCAGATTTTGGCCAATATATCAGGAGAAAATGAAGTGGAAAGAGGTATACTAAATTTCAGCTTCAATGGCATCGCCTTAAAGTTGCAAATAAGAGGCGCAGGCCTTTCAAGAGGCTTTCGAAAATTGTGCGTCTCTTCGTGAAACAGTCACTGTCTCGAAACACCTGCGCCACTTCTCGCTCTTTGATTTGCTCTCCGGAGGCATTACATTGTTCCATCTCTTTCGACGGCATATTCTCCTGTTACAAAGCCCAATTTTGTGTATTCTCGAAATTTTCGCCAGATTTTGGCCAATATATCAGGAGAACATGAAGTCGAAAGAGGTATACTAAATTTCAGCTTCAAATGCATCGCCTTAAAGTTGCAAGTAAGAGGCGCAGGCCTTTCAAGAGGCGTTCGAAAATTCTGCGTCTCGGTGTTAAACAATCACTGTCTCGAAACACCTGCGCCACTTCTCGCTCTTTGATTTGCTCTCCAGAGACGTTACTTTGTTCCATCTCTTTCGACGGCATGTTGTCCTGTTACAAAGCACAATTTTGTGTATTCTCGAAACTTTCGCCAGATTTTGGCCAATATATCAGGAGAAAATGAAGTGGAAAGAGGTATACTAAATTTCAGCTTCAAAGGCATCGCCTTAAAGTTGCAAATAAGAGGGGCAGGCCTTTCAAGAGACGTTCGAAAATTCTGCGTGTCTTCGTTAAACAGTCACTGTCTCGAAACATCTGCGCCACTTCTCGCTCTTTGAGTTGCTCTCCGGAGACGTTACTTTGTTCCATCTCTTTCGACGGCATGTTCTCCTGTTACAAAGCCCAATTCTGTGCATTCTGAAAATTTTCGCCAGATTTTGGCCAATATATCAGGAGAAAATGAAGTGGAAAGAGGTATACTAAATTTCAGCTTCAAAGGCATCGCCTTAAAGTTGCAAATCGGAGGCGCAGGCCTTTCAAGAGGCGTTCGAAAATTCTGCGTGTCTTCGTTAAACAGTCACTGTCTCGAAACATCTGCGCCACTTCTCGCTCTTTGAGTTGCTCTCCGGAGACGTTACTTTGTTCCATCTCTTTCGACGGCATGTTCTCCTGTTACAAAGCCCAATTCTGTGCATTCTGAAAATTTTCGCCAGATTTTGGCCAATATATCAGGAGAAAATGAAGTGGAAAGAGGTATACTAAATTTCAGCTTCAATGGCATCGCCTTAAAGTTGCAAATAAGAGGCGCAGGCCTTTCAAGATGCTTTCGAAAATTGTGCGTCTCTTCGTGAAACAGTCACTGTCTCGAAACACCTGCGCCACTTCTCGCTCTTTGATTTGCTCTCCGGAGACATTACTTTGTTCCATCTCTTTCGACGGCATATTCTCCTGTTACAAAGCCCAATTTTGTGTATTCTCGAAATTTTCGCCAGATTTTGGCCAATATATCAGGAGAAAATTAAGTGGAAAGAGGTATACTAAATTTCAGCTTCAAATGCATCGCCTTAAAGTTGCAAATATGAGGCGCAGGCCTTTCAAGAGGCGTTCGAAAATTCTGCATCTCGTTGTTAAACAATCACTGTCTCGAAACACCTGCGCCACTTCTCGCTCTTTGATTTGCTCTCCGCAGACGTTACTTTGTGCCATCATTTTCGACGGCATGTTCTCCTGTTACAAAGCCCAATTTTGTGTATTCTGAAAATTTTCGCCAGATTTTGGCCAATATATCAGGAGAACATGAAGTCGAAAGAGGTATACTAAATTTCAGCTTCAAATGCATCGCCTTAAAGTTGCAAATATGAAGCGCAGGCCTTTCAAGAGGCGTTCGAAAATTCTGCGTCTCGTTGTTAAACAATCACTGTCTCGAAACACCTGCGCCACTTCTCGCTCTTTGATTTGCTCTCCAGAGACGTTACTTTGTTCCATCTCTTTCGACGGCATGTTGTCCTGTTACAAAGCACAATTTTGTGTATTCTCGAAATTTTCGCCAGATTTTGGCCAATATATCAGGAGAAAATGAAGTGGAAAGAGGTTTACTAAATTTCAGCTTCAAAGGCATCGCCTTAAAGTTGCAAATCGGAGGCGCAGGCCTTTCAAGAAGCGTTCGAAAATTCTGCGTGTCTTCGTTAAACAGTCACTGTCTCGAAACATCTGCGCCACTTCTCGCTCTTTGATTTGCTCTCCGGAGACGTTACATTGTGCCATCATTTTCGACGGCATATTCCCCTGTTACAAAGCCCAATTTTGTGCATTCTGAAAATTTTCGCCAGATTTTGGCCAATATATCAGGAGAAAATGAAGTGGAAAGAGGTATACTAAATTTCAGATTCAAAGGCATCGCCTTAAAGTTGCAAA
The DNA here is from genome assembly GCF_050908995.1 of Andrena cerasifolii. NCBI lineage: Eukaryota > Metazoa > Arthropoda > Insecta > Hymenoptera > Andrenidae > Andrena > Andrena cerasifolii. The sequence goes on from NW_027485948.1 coordinate 19,892, forward strand.
TCGGAGGCGCAGGCCTTTCAAGAGGCGTTCGAAAATTCTGCGTCTCGTTGTTAAACAGTCACTGTCTCGAAACATCTGCGCCACTTCTCGCTCTTTGATTTGCTCTCCGGAGACGTTACTTTGTGCCATCTCTTTCGACGGCATATTCTCCTGTTACAAAACCCAATTTTGTGCATTCTGAAAATTTTCGTTAGATTTTGGCCAATATATCAGGAGAAGATGAAGTGGAAAGGGGTATACTAAATTTCAGCTTCAAAGGCATCGCTTAAAAGTATCAAATCAGAGGCGCAGGCCTTTCAAGAGGCGTTCGAAAATTGTGCGACTCTTCGTTAAACAGTCACTGTCTCGAAACATCTGCGCCACTTCTCGCTCATTGATTTGCCATCCGGAGACGTTACTTTGTGCCATCTCTTTCGACGGCATGTTCTCCTGTTAAAAAAGCCCAATTCTGTGCATTCTGAAAATTTTCGCCAGATTTTGGCCAATATATCAGGAGAAAATGAAGTGGAAAGAGGTATACTAAATTTCAGCTTCAAAGGCATCGCCCTAAAGTTGCAAATAAGAGGGGCAGGCCTTTCAAGAGACGTTCGAAAATTCTGCGTGTCTTCGTTAAACAGTCACTGTCTCGAAGCATCTGCGCCACTTCTCGCTCTTTGCGTTGCTCTCCGGAGACGTTACTTTGTTCCATCTCTTTCGACGGCATGTTCTCCTGTTACAAAGCCCAATTCTGTGCATTCTGAAAATTTTCGCCAGATTTTGGCCAATATATTAGGAGAAAATGAAGTGGAAAGAGGTATACTAAATTTCAGCTTCAATGGCATCGCCTTAAAGTTGCAAATAAGAGGCGCAGGCCTTTCAAGTGGCGTTCGAAAATTCTGCGTCTCTTCGTTAATCAGTCACTGTCTCGAAACATCTGCGCCACATCTCGCTCTTTGATTTGCTCTCCGGAGACGTTACTTTGTGCCATCTCTTTCGACTGCATGTTCTCCTATTACAAAGCCCAATTTTGTGCATTCTGAAAATTTTCGCCTGATTTTGGCCAATATATCAGGATAAAATGAAGTGGAAAGAGGTATACTAAATTGTAGCTTCAAAGGCATCGCCTTAAAGTTGCAAATAAGAGGCGCAGGCCTTTCAAGAGGCGTTCGAAAATTGTGCGACTCTTCGTTAAACAGTCACTGTCTCGAAACATCTGCGCCACTTCTCGCTCATTGATTTGCCATCCGGAGACGTTACTTTGTGCCATCTCTTTCGACTGCATGTTCTCCTATTACAAAGCCCAATTTTGTGTATTCTCGAAATTTTCGCCAGATTTTGACCAATATATCAGGAGAAAATGAAGTGGAAAGAGGTATAGTAAATTTCAGATTCAAAGGCATCGCCTTAAAGTTGCAAATCGGAGGCGCAGGCCTTTCAAGAGGCGTTCGAAAATTCTGCGTGTCTTCGTTAAACAGTCACTATCTCGAAACATCTGCGCCACTCCTCGCTCTTTGATTTGCTCTCCGGAGACGTTACTTTGTGCCATCATTTTCGACGGCATGTTCTCCTGTTACAAAGCCCAATTTTGTGCATTCTGAAAATTTTCGCCAGATTTTGGCCAATATATCAGGAGAACATGAAGTCGAAAGAGGTATACTAAATTTCAGCTTCAAATGCATCGCCTTAAAGTTGCAAATATGAGGCGCAGGCCTTTCAAGAGGCGTTCGAAAATTCTGCGTCTCGTTGTTAAACAATCACTGTCTCGAAACACCTGCGCCACTTCTCGCTCTTTGATTTGCTCTCCAGAGACGTTACTTTGTGCCATCTCTTTCGACGGCATATTCTCTTGTTACAAAGCCCAATTTTGTGCATTCTGAAAATTTTCGCTAGATTTTGGCCAATATATCAGGAGAAGATGAAGTGGAAAGGGGTATACTAAATTTCAGCTTCAAAGGCAACGCCTTAGAGTTGCAAATAAGAGGGGCAGGCCTTTCAAGAGGCGTTCGAAAATTGTGCGACTCTTCGTTAAACAGTCACTGTCTCGAAACATCTGCGCCACTTCTCGCTCATTGATTTGCCATCCGGAGACGTTACTTTGTGCCATCTCTTTCGACGGCATGTTCTCCTGTTACAAAGCCCAATTCTGTGCATTCTGAAAATTTTCGCCAGATTTTGGCCAATATATCAGGAGAAAATGAAGTGGAAAGAGGTATACTAAATTTCAGCTTCAAAGTCATCGCCTTAAAGTTGCAAATAAGAGGCGCAGGCCTTTCAAGTGGCGTTCGAAAATTCTGCGTCTCTTCGTTAATCAGTCACTGTCTCGAAACATCTGCGCCACATCTCGCTCTTTGATTTGCTCTCCGGAGACGTTACTTTGTGCCATCTCTTTCGACGGCATGTTCTCCTGTTACAAAGCCCAATTTTGTGCATTCTGAAAATTTTCGCCTGATTTTGGCCAATATATCAGGATAAAATGAAGTGGAAAGAGGTATACTAAATTTTAGCTTCAAAGGCATCGCCTTAAAGTTGCAAATAAGAGGCGCAGGGCTTTCAAGAGGCTTTCGAAAATTGTGCGTCTCTTCGTGAAACAGTCACTGTCTCGAAACACCTGCGCCACTTCTCGCTCTTTGATTTGCTCTCCGGAGACGTTACTTTGTTCCATCTCTTTCGACGGCATGTTGTCCTGTTACAAAGCACAATTTTGTGTATAATCGAAATTTTCGCCAGGTTTTGGCCAATATATCAGGAGAACATGAAGTCGAAAGAGGTATACTAAATTTCAGCTTCAAATGCATCGCCTTAAATTTGCAAGTAAGAGGCGCAGGCCTTTCAAGAGGCGTTCGAAAATTCTGCGTCTCGTTGTTAAACAATCACTGTCTCGAAACACCTGCGCCACTTCTCGCTCTTTGATTTGCTCTCCAGATACGTTACTTTGTTCCATCTCTTTCGACGGCATGTTGTCCTGTTACAAAGCACAATTTTGTGTATTCTCGAAATTTTCGCCAGATTTTGACCAATATATCAGGAGAAAATGAAGTGGAAAGAGGTATACTAAATTTCAGATTCAAAGGCATCGCCTTAAAGTTGCAAATCGGAGGCGCAGGCCTTTCAAGAGGCGTTCGAAAATTCTGCGTGTCTTCGTTAAACAGTCACTGTCTCGAAACATCTGCGCCACTTCTCGCTCTTTGATTTGCTCTCCGGAGACGTTACTTTGTGCCATCATTTTCGACGGCATGTTCTCCTGTTACAAAGCCCAATTTTGTGCATTCTGAAAATTTTCGCCAGATTTTGGCCAATATATCAGGAGAACATGAAGTCGAAAGAGGTATACTAAATTTCAGCTTCAAATGCATCGCCTTAAAGTTGCAAATATGAGGCGCAGGCCTTTCAAGAGGCGTTCGAAAATTCTGCGTCTCGTTGTTAAACAATCACTGTCTCGAAACACCTGCGCCACTTCTCGCTCTTTGATTTGCTCTCCAGAGACGTTACTTTGTTCCATCTCTTTCGACGGCATGTTGTCCTGTTACAAAGCACAATTTTGTGTATTCTCGAAATTTTCGCCAGATTTTGGCCAATATATCAGGAGAACATGAAGTCAAAAGAGGTATACTAAATTTCAGCTTCATAGGCATCGCCTTAAAGTTGCAAATCAGAGGCGCAGGCCTTTCAAGAGGCGTTCGAAAATTCTGCGTGTCTTCGTTAAACAGTCACTGTCTCGAAACATCTGCGCCACTTCTCGCTCTTTGATTTGCTCTCCGGAGACGTTACTTTGTGCCATCTCTTTCGACGGCATATTCTCTTGTTACAAAGCCCAATTTTGTGCATTCTGAAAATTTTCGCTAGATTTTGGCCAATATATCAGGAGAAGATGAAGTGGAAAGGGGTATACTAAATTTCAGCTTCAAAGGCATCGCCTTAGAGTTGCAAATAAGAGGGGCAGGCCTTTCAAGAGGCGTTCGAAAATTGTGCGACTCTTCGTTAAACAGTCACTGTCTCGAAACATCTGCGCCACTTCTCGCTCATTGATTTGCCATCCGGAGACGTTACTTTGTGCCATCTCTTTCGACGGCATGTTCTCCTGTTACAAAGCCCAATTCTGTGCATTCTGAAAATTTTCGCCAGATTTTGGCCAATATATCAGGAGAAAATGAAGTGGAAAGAGGTATACTAAATTTCAGCTTCAAAGGCATCGCCTTAAAGTTGCAAATAAGAGGCGCAGGCCTTTCAAGTGGCGTTCGAAAATTCTGCGTCTCTTCGTTAATCAGTCACTGTCTCGAAACATCTGCGCCACATCTCGCTCTTTGATTTGCTCTCCGGAGACGTTACTTTGTGCCATCTCTTTCGACGGCATGTTCTCCTGTTACAAAGCCCAATTTTGTGCATTCTGAAAATTTTCGCCTGATTTTGGCCAATATATCAGGATAAAATGAAGTGGAAAGAGGTATACTAAATTTTAGCTTCAAAGGCATCGCCTTAAAGTTGCAAATAAGAGGCGCAGGGCTTTCAAGAGGCTTTCGAAAATTGTGCGTCTCTTCGTGAAACAGTCACTGTCTCGAAACACCTGCGCCACTTCTCGCTCTTTGATTTGCTCTCCGGAGACGTTACTTTGTTCCATCTCTTTCGACGGCATGTTGTCCTGTTACAAAGCACAATTTTGTGTATTCTCGAAATTTTCGCCAGGTTTTGGCCAATATATCAGGAGAACATGAAGTCAAAAGAGGTATACTAAATTTCAGCTTCATAGGCATCGCCTTAAAGTTGCAAATCAGAGGCGCAGGCCTTTCAAGAGGCGTTCGAAAATTCTGCGTCTCGTTGTTAAACAATCACTGTCTCGAAACACCTGCGCCACTTCTCGCTCTTTGATTTGCTCTCCAGAGACGTTACTTTGTTCCATCTCTTTCGACGGCATGTTGTCCTGTTACAAAGCACAATTTTGTGTATTCTCGAAATTTTCGCCAGATTTTGGCCAATATATCAGGAGAAAATGAAGTGGAAACAGGTATACTAAATTTCAGCTTCAAAGGCATCGCCTTAAAGTTGCAAATCGGAGGCGCAGGCCTTTCAAGAGGCGTTCGAAAATTCTGCGTGTCTTCGTTAAACAGTCACTGTCTCGAAACATCTGCGCCACTTCTCGCTCTTTGATTTGCTCTCCGGAGACGTTACTTTGTGCCATCATTTTCGACGGCATGTTCTCCTGTTACAAAGCCCAATTTTGTGTATTCTCGAAATTTTCGCCAGATGTTGGCCAATATATCAGGAGAACATGAAGTCAAAAGAGGTATACTAAATTTCAGCTTCATAGGCATCGCCTTAAAGTTGCAAATCAGAGGCGCAGGCCTTTCAAGAGGCGTTCGAAAATTCTGCGTGTCTTCGTTAAACAGTCACTGTCTCGAAACATCTGCGCCACTTCTCGCTCTTTGATTTGCTCTCCGGAGACGTTACTTTGTGCCATCTCTTTCGACGGCATATTCTCTTGTTACAAAGCCCAATTTTGTGTATTCTCGAAATTTTCGCCAGATTTTGGCCAATATATCAGGAGAAAATGAAGTGGAAAGAGGTATACTAAATTTCAGCTTCAAAGGCATCGCCTTAGAGTTGCAAATAAGAGGGGCAGGCCTTTCAAGAGGCGTTCGAAAATTGTGCGACTCTTCGTTAAACAGTCACTGTCTCGAAACATCTGCGCCACTTCTCGCTCATTGATTTGCCATCCGGAGACGTTACTTTGTGCCATCTCTTTCGACGGCATGTTCTCCTGTTACAAAGCCCAATTCTGTGCATTCTGAAAATTTTCGCCAGATTTTGGCCAATATATCAGGAGAAAATGAAGTGGAAAGAGGTATACTAAATTTCAGCTTCAAAGGCATCGCCTTAGAGTTGCAAATAAGAGGGGCAGGCCTTTCAAGAGGCGTTCGAAAATTGTGCGACTCTTCGTTAAACAGTCACTGTCTCGAAACATCTGCGCCACTTCTCGCTCATTGATTTGCCATCCGGAGACGTTACTTTGTGCCATCTCTTTCGACGGCATGTTCTCCTGTTACAAAGCCCAATTCTGTGCATTCTGAAAATTTTCGCCAGATTTTGGCCAATATATCAGGAGAAAATGAAGTGGAAAGAGGTATACTAAATTTCAGCTTCAAAGGCATCGCCTTAGAGTTGCAAATAAGAGGGGCAGGCCTTTCAAGAGGCGTTCGAAAATTGTGCGACTCTTCGTTAAACAGTCACTGTCTCGAAACATCTGCGCCACTTCTCGCTCATTGATTTGCCATCCGGAGACGTTACTTTGTGCCATCTCTTTCGACGGCATGTTCTCCTGTTACAAAGCCCAATTCTGTGCATTCTGAAAATTTTCGCCAGATTTTGGCCAATATATCAGGAGAAAATGAAGTGGAAAGAGGTATACTAAATTTCAGCTTCAAAGGCATCGCCTTAGAGTTGCAAATAAGAGGGCAGGCCTTTCAAGAGGCGTTCGAAAATTGTGCGACTCTTCGTTAAACAGTCACTGTCTCGAAACATCTGCGCCACTTCTCGCTCATTGATTTGCCATCCGGAGACGTTACTTTGTGCCATCTCTTTCGACGACATGTTCTCCTGTTACAAAGCCCAATTCTGTGCATTCTGAAAATTTTCGCCAGATTTTGGCCAATATATCAGGAGAAAATGAAGTGGAAAGAGGTATACTAAATTTCAGCTTCAAAGGCATCGCCTTAGAGTTGCAAATAAGAGGGGCAGGCCTTTCAAGAGGCGTTCGAAAATTGTGCGACTCTTCGTTAAACAGTCACTGTCTCGAAACATCTGCGCCACTTCTCGCTCATTGATTTGCCATCCGGAGACGTTACTTGTGTGCCATCTCTTTCGACGGCATGTTCTCCTGTTACAAAGCCCAATTCTGTGCATTCTGAAAATTTTCGCCAGATTTTGGCCAATATATCAGGAGAACATGAAGTCGAAAGAGGTATACTAAATTTCAGCTTCAAATGCATCGCCTTAAAGTTGCAAGTAAGAGGCGCAGGCCTTTCAAGAGGCATTCGAAAATTCTGCGTGTCTTCGTTAAACAGTCACTGTCTCGAAACATCTGCGCCACTTCTCGCTCTTTGATTTGCTCTCCGGAGACGTTACTTTGTGCCATCTCTTTCGACGGCATATTCTCCTGTTACAAAGCCCAATTTTGTGCATTCTGAAAATTTTCGCTAGATTTTGGCCAATATATCAGGAGAACATGAAGTGGAAAGGGGTATACTAAATTTCAGCTTCAAAGGCATCGCTTAAAAGTATCGAATCAGAGGCGCAGGCCTTTTAAGAGGCGTTCGAAAATTCTGCGTCTCTACGTTAATCAGTCACTGTCTCGAAACATCTGCGCCACATCTCGCTCTTTGATTTGCTCTCCGGAGACGTTACTTTGTGCCATCTCTTTCGACGGCATGTTCTCCTGTTACAAAGCCCAATTTTGTGCATTCTGAAAATTTTCGCCAGATTTTGGCCAATATATCAGGAGAAAATTAAGTGGAAAGAGGTATACTAAATTTCAGATTCAAAGGCATCGCCTTAAAGTTGCAAATCGGAGGCGCAGGCCTTTCAAGAGGCGTTCGAAAATTCTGCGTCTCGTTGTTAAACAATCACTGTCTCGAAACACCTGCGCCACTTCTCGCTCTTTGATTTGCTCTCCAGAGACGTTACTTTGTTCCATCTCTTTCGACGCATGTTCTCCTGTTACAAAGCCCAATTTTGTGCATTCTGAAAATTTTCGCCAGATTTTGGCCAATATATCAGGAGAAAATGAAGTGGAAAGAGGTATACTAAATTTCAGCTTCAAAGTCATCGCCTTAAAGTTGCAAATAAGAGGGGCAGGCCTTTCAAGAGACGTTCGAAAATTCTGCGTGTCTTCGTTAAACAGTCACTGTCTCGAAACATCTGCGCCACTTCTCGCTCTTTGAGTTGCTCTCCGGAGACGTTACTTTGTTCCATCTCTTTCGACGGCATGTTCTCCTGTTACAAAGCCCAATTTTGTGCATTCTGAAAATTTTCGCTAGATTTTGGCCAATATATCAGGGAGAACATGAAGTGGAAAGGGGTATACTAAATTTCAGCTTCAAAGGCATCGCTTAAATGTATCAAATCAGAGGCGCAGGCCTTTTAAGAGGCGTTCGAAAATTCTGCGTCTCTACGTTAATCAGTCACTGTCTCGAAACATCTGCGCCACATCTCGCTCTTTGATTTGCTCTCCGGAGACGTTACTTTGTGCCATCTCTTTCGACGGCATGTTCTCCTGTTACAAAGCCCAATTTTGTGCATTCTGAAAATTTTCGCCAGATTTTGGCCAATATATCAGGAGAAAATGAAGTGGAAAGAGGTATACTAAATTTCAGCTTCAAAGTCATCGCCTTAAAGTTGCAAATAAGAGGGGCAGGCCTTTCAAGAGACGTTCGAAAATTCTGCGTGTCTTCGTTAAACAGTCACTGTCTCGAAACATCTGCGCCACTTCTCGCTCTTTGAGTTGCTCTCCGGAGACGTTACTTTGTTCCATCTCTTTCGACGGCATGTTCTCCTGTTACAAAGCCCAATTTTGTGCATTC
>NW_027485949.1:15000-28399 GCF_050908995.1 Andrena cerasifolii
CGAACCAACGAACCAACGAACCAACGAACCAACGAACCAACGAACCACCGAACCAACGAACCAACGAATCAACGAACCAACGAACCAACGAACCAACGAACCAACGAACCAACGATCCAACGAACCAACGAACAAACGAACAAATAAAGAAAGAAACAAAGAAACAAACGAACCAACGAACCAACGAACCAACGAACCAACGATCCAACGAACCAACGAACCAACGAACCAACGAACCAACGAACCAACGAACCAACGAACCAACGAACCAACGAAAAAACGAACAAACGAACAAACAAACAAACGAACAAAGAAAGAAAGAAACAAAGAAGCAAACGAACTAACGAACCAACGAACCAACGAACCAACGAACCAACGAACCAACGAACCAACGAACCAACGAACAAACGAACCAACGAACCAACGAACCAACGAACCAACGAACCAACGAACCAAAGAACCAACGAACCAACGAACCAGCGAACCAGCGAACCAACGAACCAACGAACCAACGAACCAACGAAACAACGAACCAACGAACCAAAGAACCAACGAACCAACGAACCAGCGAACCAGCGAACCAACGAACCAACGAACCAACGAACCAACGAAACAACGAACCAACGAACCAACGAACCAACGAACCAACGAACCAACGAACCAACGAACCAACGAACCAACGAACCAACGAACCAACGAACCAACGAACCAACGAACCAACGAACCAACGAACCAACGAACCAACGAACCACCGAACCAACGAACCAACGAACCAACGAACCAACGAACCAACGAACCAACGAACCAACGAACCAACGAACCAACGAACCAACGAACCAACGAACCAACGAATCAACGAACAAACGAACAAAGAAAGAAAGAAACAAAGAAACAAACGAACTAACGAACCAACGAACCAACGAACCAACGAACCAACGAACCAACGAACCAACGAACCAACGAACCAACGAACCAACCAACCAACGAACCAACGAACCAACGAACCAACGAACCAACGAACCAACGAACCAACGAACCAACGAACCAACGAACCAACGAACCAACGAACCAACGAACCAACGAACCAACGAACCAACGAACCAACGAACCAACGAACCAGCGAACAAACGAACAAACGAACAAACGAACCAACGAACCAACGAACAAACGAACAAACGAACAAACGAACAAACGAACAAAGAAAGAAACAATGAAACAAACGAACCAACGAACCAACGAACCAACGAACCAACGAACCAACGAACCAACGAACCAACGAACCAACGAACCAACGAACCAACGAACCAACGAACCAACGAACCAACGAACCAACGAACCAACGAACCAACGAACCAACGAAACAACGAACCAACGAACCAACGAACCAACGAACCAACGAACCAACGAACCAACGAACCAACGAACCAACGAACCAACGAACCAACGAACCAACGAACCAACGAACCAACGAACCAACGAAGCAACGAACCAACGAACCAACGAACCAACGAACCAACGAACCAACGAACCAACGAACCAACGAACCAACGAACCAACGAACCAACGTACCAACGAACCAACCAACCAACGAACCAGCGAACAAACGAACAAACGAACAAACGAACAAACGAACAAACGAACAAACGAACCAACGAACCAACGAACCAACGAACCAACGAACCAAAGAACCAACGAACCAACGAACCAGCGAACCAACGAACCAACGAACCAACGAACCAACGAAACAACGAACCAACGAACCAACGAACCAACGAAACAACGAACCAACGAACCAACGAACCAACGAACCAACGAACCAACGAACCAACGAACCAACGAACCAACGAAACAACGAACCAACGAACCAACGAACCAACGAACCAGCGAACAAACGAACAAACGAACAAACTAACAACCGAACAAACGAACAAAGAAAGAAAGAAACAAAGAAACAAACGAACCAACGAACCAACGATCCAACGAACCAACGAACCAACGAAACAACGAACCAACGAACAAACGAACCAACGAACCAACGAACCAACGAACAAACGAACAAACGAACAAAGAAAGAAAGAAACAAAGAAACAAACGAACCAACGATCCAACGAACCAACGAACCAACGAACCAACGAACCAACGAACCAACGAACCAACGAACCAACGAACCAACGAACCAACGAACCAGCGAACCAACGAACCAACGAACCAACGAACCAACGAAACAACGAACCAACGAACCAACGAACCAACGAAACAACGAACCAACGAACCAACGAACCAACGAACCAACGAACCAACGAACCAACGAACCAACGAACCAACGAACCAACGAACCAACGAACCAACGAACCAACGAACCAGCGAACAAACGAACAAACGAACAAACTAACAAACGAACAAACGAACAAACTAACAAACGAACAAAGAAAGAAAGAAACAAAGAAACAAACGAACCAACGAACCAACGATCCAACGAACCAACGAACCAACGAAACAACGAACCAACGAACAAACGAACCAACGAACCAACGAACCAACGAACAAACGAACAAACGAACAAAGAAAGAAAGAAACAAAGAAACAAACGAACCAACGATCCAACGAACCAACGAACCAACGAACCAACGAACCAACGAACCAACGAACCAACGAACCAACGAATCAACGAACAAACGAACAAAGAAAGAAAGAAACAAAGAAACAAACGAACCAACGAACCAACGAACCAACGAACCAACGAACCAACGAACCAACGAACCAAAGAACCACCGAACCAACGAACCAACGAATCAACGAACCAACGAACCAACGAACCAACGAACCATCGAACCAACGAACCAACGAACCAACGAACCAACGAACCAACGAACCAACGAACCAACGAACAAACGAACCAACGAACCAACGAACCAACGAACCAACGAACCAACGAACCAACGAACCAACGAACAAACGAACAAACGAACAAACAAACAAACGAACAAAGAAAGAAAGAAACAAAGAAGCAAACGAACCAACGAACCAACGAACCAACGAACCAACGAACCAACGAACCAACGATCCAACGAACCAACGAACCAACGAACCAACGAACCACCGAACCAACGAACCAACGAATCAACGAACCAACGAACCAACGAACCAACGAACCAACGAAACAACAAACCAACGAACCAACGAACCAACGAAAAAACGAACAAACGAACAAACAAACAAACGAACAAAGAAAGAAAGAAACAAAGTAGCAAACGAACCAACGAACCAACGAACCAACGAACCAACGAACCAACGAACCAACGAACCAACGAACCAACGAAAAAACGAACAAACGAACAAACAAACAAACGAACAAAGAAAGAAAGAAACAAAGAAGCAAATGAACTAACGAACCAACGAACCAACGAACCAACGAACCAACGAACCAACGAACCAACGAACCAACGAACCAAAGAACCACCGAACCAACGAACCAACGAATCAACGAACCAACGAACCAACGAACCAACGAACCAACGAACCAACGAACCAACGAACCAACGAACCAACGAACCAACGAACCAACGAACAAACGAACAAACGAACAAAGAAAGAAACAAACAAAGAAACAAACGAAACAACGAACCAACTAACCAACGATCCAACGAACCAACGAACCAACGAACCAACGAACCAACGAACCAACGAACCAGCGAACAAACGAACAAACGAACCCACGAACAAACGAACAAACGAACAAAGAAAGAAAGAAACAAAGAAACAAACGAACCAACGAACCAACGAACCAACGAACCAACGAACCAACGAACCAACGAACCAACGAACCAACGAACCAACGAACCAACGAACCAACGAACCAACGAACCAACGAACCAACGAACCAACGAACCAACGAACCAACGAACCAGCGAACAAACGAACAAACGAACCAACGAACCAACGAACAAACGAACAAACGAACAAAGAAAGAAAGAAACAAAGAAACAAACGAAACAACGAACCAACGAACCAACGAACCAACGAACCAACGAACCAACGAATCAACGAACCAACGAACCAACGAACCAACGAACCAACGAACCAACGAACCACCGAACCAACGAACCAACGAACCAACGAACCAACGAACCAGCGAACAAACGAACAAACGAACCAACGAACAAACGAACAAACGAACAAAGAAACAAACGAACCAACGAACCAACGAACCAACGAACCAACGAACCAACGAACCAACGAACCAACGAACCAACGAACCAACGAACCACCGAACCAACGAACCAACGAATCAACGAACCAACGAACCAACGAACCAACGAACCAACGAACCAACGATCCAACGAACCAACGAACAAACGAACAAATAAAGAAAGAAACAAAGAAACAAACGAACCAACGAACCAACGAACCAACGAACCAACGATCCAACGAACCAACGAACCAACGAACCAACGAACCAACGAACCAACGAACCAACGAACCAACGAACCAACGAACCAACGAAAAAACGAACAAACGAACAAACAAACAAACGAACAAAGAAAGAAAGAAACAAAGAAGCAAACGAACTAACGAACCAACGAACCAACGAACCAACGAACCAACGAACCAACGAACCAACGAACCAACGAACAAACGAACCAACGAACCAACGAACCAACGAACCAACGAACCAAAGAACCAACGAACCAACGAACCAGCGAACCAGCGAACCAACGAACCAACGAACCAACGAACCAACGAAACAACGAACCAACGAACCAACGAACCAACGAACCAACGAACCAACGAACCAACGAACCAACGAACCAACGAACCAACGAACCAACGAACCAACGAACCAACGAACCAACGAACCAACGAACCACCGAACCAACGAACCAACGAACCAACGAACCAACGTACCAACGAACCAACGAACCAACGAACCAACGAACCAACGAATCAACGAACAAACGAACAAAGAAAGAAAGAAACAAAGAAACAAACGAACTAACGAACCAACGAACCAACGAACCAACGAACCAACGAACCAACGAACCAACGAACCAACGAACCAAAGAACCACCGAACCAACGAACCAACGAATCAACGAACCAACGAACCAACGAACCAACGAACCAACGAACCAACGAACCAACGAACCAACGAACCAACGAACCAACGAACCACCGAACAAACGAACCAACGAACCAACGAACCAACGAACAAACGAACCAACGAACCAACGAACCAACGAACAAACGAACAAACGAACAAAGAAAGAAAGAAACAAAGAAACAAACGAACCAACGAACCAACGAACCAACGAACCAACGAACCAACGAACCAACGAACCAACGAACCAACGAACCAACGAACCAACGAATCAACGAACAAACGAACAAAGAAAGAAAGAAACAAAGAAACAAACGAACCAACGAACCAACGAACCAACGAACCAACGAACCAACGAACCAACGAACCAACGAACCAACGAACCAACGAACCAACGAACCGACGAACAAACGAACAAACGAACAAACGAACAAACGAACCAACGAACCAACGAACCAACGACCCAACGAACCAGCGAACCAACGAACCAACGAACCAACGAACCAACGAAACAACGAACCAACGAACCAACGAACCAACGAACCAACGAACCAACGAACCAACGAACCAACGAACCAACGAACCAACGAACCAACGAACCAACGAACCAACGAACCAACGAACCAACGAACCAACGAACCACCGAACCAACGAACCAACGAATCAACGAACAACGAACCAACGAACCAACGAACCAACGAACCAACGATCCAACGAACCAACGAACCAGCGAAGAAACGAACAAACGAACCAACGAACAAACGAACAAATAAAGAAAGAAACAAAGAAACAAACGAACCAACGAACCAACGAACCAACGAACCAACGAACCAACGAACCAACGAACCAACGAACCAACGAACCAACGAACCAACGAAAAAACGAACAAACGAACAAACAAACAAACGAACAAAGAAAGAAAGAAACAAAGTAGCAAACGAACCAACGAACCAACGAACCAACGAACCAACGAACCAACGAACCAACGAACCAACGAACCAACGAACCAACGAACCAACGAAAAAACGAACAAACGAACAAACAAACAAACGAACAAAGAAAGAAAGAAACAAAGAAGCAAACGAACTAACGAACCAACGAATCAACGAACCAACGAACCAACGAACCAACGAACCAACGAACCAACGAACCAAAGAACCACCGAACCAACGAACCAACGAATCAACGAACCAACGAACCAACGAACCAACGAACCAACGAACCAACGAACCAACGAACCAACGAACCAACGAACCAACGAACCAACGAACCAACGAACCAACGAACCAACGAACCAACGAACCAACGAACCAAAGAACCAACGAACCAACGAACCAACGAACCAACGAATCAACGAACAAACGAACAAAGAAAGAAAGAAACAAAGAAACAAACGAACCAACGAACCAACGAACCAAGGAACCAACGAACCAACGAACGAACGAACCAACGAACCAACGAACCAACGAACCAACGAAACAACGAACCAACGAACCAACGAACCAACGAACCAACGAACCAACGAACCAACGAACCAACGAACCAACGAACCAACGAACCAACGAACCAACGAACCAACGAACCACCGAACCAACGAACCAACGAATCAACGAACCAACGAACCAACGAACCAACGAACCAACGAACCAACGATCCAACGAACCAACGAACCAGCGAAGAAACGAACAAACGAACCAACGAACAAACGAACAAATAAAGAAAGAAACAAAGAAACAAACGAACCAACGAACCAACGAACCAACGAACCAACGAACCAACGAACCAACGAACCAACGAACCAACGAACCAACGAACCAACGAACCAACGAACCAACGAACCAACGAACCAACGAAAAAACGAACAAACGAACAAACAAACAAACGAACAAAGAAAGAAAGAAACAAAGAAGCAAACGAACTAACGAACCAACGAACCAACGAACCAACGAACCAACGAACCAACGAACCAACGAACCAACGAACCAAAGAACCACCGAACCAACGAACCAACGAAGCAACGAACCAACGAACCAACGAACCAACGAACCAACGAACCAACGAACCAACGAACCAACGAACCAACGAACCAACGAACCAACGAACAAACGAACCAACGAACCAACGAAACAACGAACCAACGAACCAACGAACCAACGAACCAACGAACAAACGAACAAACGAACAAACAAACAAACGAACAAAGAAAGAAAGAAACAAAGAAGCAAACGAACCAACGAACCAACGAACCAACGAACCAACGAACCAACGAACCAACGATCCAACGAACCAACGAACCAACGAACCAACGAACCACCGAACCAACGAACCAACGAATCAACGAACCAACGAACCAACGAACCAACGAACCAACGAACCAACGAACCAACGAACCAACGAACCAACGAACCAACGAAAAAACGAACAAACGAACAAACAAACAAACGAACAAAGAAAGAAACAAACAAAGTAGCAAACGAACCAACGAACCAACGAACCAACGAACCAACGAACCAACGAACCAACGAACCAACGAAAAAGCGAACAAACGAACAAACAAACAAACGAACAAAGAAAGAAAGAAACAAAGAAGCAAACGAACTAACGAACCAACGAACCAACGAACCAACGAACCAACGAACCAACGAACCAACGAACCAACGAACCAACGAACCAACGAACCAAAGAACCACCGAACCAACGAACCAACGAATCAACGAACCAACGAACCAACGAACCAACGAACCAACGAACCAACGAACCAACGAACCAACGAACCAACGAACCAACGAACCAACGAACCAACGAACCAACGAACCAACGAACCAAAGAACCAACGAACCAACGAACCAACGAACCAACGAACCAACGAACCAACGAACCAACGAACCAACGAACCAAAGAACCAAGGAACCAACGAACCAACGAACCAACGAACCAACGAACCAACGAACCAGCGAACCAACGAACCAACGAACAAACGAACAAACGAACAAAGAAAGAAAGAAACAAAGAAACAAACGAAACAACGAACCAACTAACCAACGATCCAACGAACCAACGAACCAACGAACCAACGAACCAACGAACCAACGAACCAGCGAACAAACGAACAAACGAACCAACGAACAAACGAACAAACGAACAAAGAAAGAAAGAAACAAAGAAACAAACGAACCAACGAACCAACGAACCAACGAACCAACGAACCAACGAACCAACGAACCAACGAACCAACGAACCAACGAACCAACGAACCAACGAACCAACGAACCAACGAACCAACGAACCAACGAACCAACGAACCAACGAACCAACGAACCAACGAACCAACGAACCAACGAACCAACGAACCAGCGAACAAACGAACAAACGAACCAACGAACCAACGAACAAACGAACAAACGAACAAAGAAAGAAAGAAACAAAGAAACAAACGAAACAACGAACCAACGAACCAACGAACCAACGAACCAACGAACCAACGAATCAACGAACCAACGAACCAACGAACCAACGAACCAACGAACCAACGAACCACCGAACCAACGAACCAACGAACCAACGAACCAACGAACCAACGAACCAACGAACCAACGAACCAACGAACCAACGAACCAACGAACCAGCGAACAAACGAACAAACGAACCAACGAACAAACGAACAAACGAACAAAGAAACAAACGAACCAACGAACCAACGAACCAACGAACCAACGAACCAACGAACCAACGAACCAACGAACCAACGAACCAACGAACCAACGAACCAACGAACCAACGAACCAACGAACCAACGAACCAACGAACCAACGAACCAACGAACCAACGAACCAACGAACCAACGAACCAACGAACCAACGAACCAACGAACCAACGAACCAACGAACCAACGAACCAACGAACCAACGAACCAACGAACCAACGAACCAACGAACCAGCGAACAAACGAACAAACGAACCAACGAACCAACGAACCAACGAACCAACGAACCAACGAACCAACGAACCAACGAACCAACGAACCAACGAACCAACGAACCAACGAACCAACGAACCAACGAACCAACGAACCAACGAACCAACGAACCAACGAACCAACGAACCAACGAACCAACGAACCAGCGAACAAACGAACAAACGAACAAACGAACCAACGAACCAACGAACAAACGAACAAACGAACAAACGAACAAACGAACAAAGAAAGAAACAAAGAAACAAACGAACCAACGAACCAACGAACCAACGACCCAACGAACCAACGAACCAACGAACCAACGAACCAACGAACCAACGAACCAACGAACCAACGAAGCAACGAACCAACGAACCAACGAACCAACGAACCAACGATCCAACGAACCAACGAACCAGCGAAGAAACGAACAAACGAACCAACGAACAAACGAACAAAGAAAGAAAGAAACAAAGAAACAAACGAACCAACGAACCAACGAACCAACGAACCAACCAACCAACGAACCAGCGAACAAACGAACAAACGAACAAACGAACAAACGAACAAACGAACAAACGAACCAACGAACCAACGAACCAACGAACCAACGAACCAACGAACCAAAGAACCAACGAACCAACGAACCAACGAACCAACGAACCAACGAACCAACGAACCAACGAACCAACGAACCAACGAACCAACGAACCAACGAACCAACGAACCAACGAACCAACGAACCAACGAACCAACGAACCAACGAACCAACGAACCAACGAACCAACGACCCAACGAACCAACGAAACAACGAACCAACGAACCAACGAACCAACGAACCAACGAACCAACGAACCAACGAACCAACGAACCAACGAACCAACGAACCAACGAACCAACGAACCAACGAACCAACGAACCAACGAACCAACGAACCAACGAACCAACGAACCAACGAACCAACGAACCAACGAACCAACGAACCAACGAACCAACGAACCAACGAACCAACGAACCAACGAACCAACGAACCAACGAACCAACGAACCAACGAACCAACGAACCAACGAACCAACGAACCAACGAACCAACGAACCAACGAACCAACGAACCAACGAACCAACGAACCAACGAAACAACGAACCAACGAACCAACGAACCAACGAACCAACGAACCAACGAACCAACGAACCAACGAACCAACGAACCAACGAACCAACGAACCAACGAACCAACGAACCAACGAACCAACGAACCAACGAACCAACGAACCAACGAACCAACGAACCAACGAACCAACGAACCAACGAACTGACGAACCAACGAACCAACGAAACAACGAACCAACCAACCAACGAACCAGCGAACAAACGAACAAACGAACAAACGAACAAACGAACAAACGAACAAACGAACCAACGAACCAACGAACCAACGAACCAACGAACCAACGAACCAAAGAACCAACGAACCAACGAACCAGCGAACCAACGAACCAACGAACCAACGAACCAACGAACCAACGAAACAACGAACCAACGAACCAACGAACCAACGAAACAACGAACCAACGAACCAACGAACCAACGAACCAACGAACCAACGAACCAACGAACCAACGAACCAACGAACCAACGAACCAACGAACCAACGAACCAACGAACCAACGAACCAACGAACCAACGAACCAACGAACCAGCGAACAAACGAACAAACGAACAAACTAACAAACGAACAAAGAAAGAAAGAAACAAAGAAACAAACGAACCAACGAACCAACCATCCAACGAACCAACGAACCAACGAAACAACGAACCAACGAACAAACGAACCAACGAACCAACGAACCAACGAACAAACGAACAAACGAACAAAGAAAGAAAGAAACAAAGAAACAAACGAACCAACGAACCAACGAACCAACGAACCAACGAACCAACGAACCAACGAACCAACGAACCAACGAACCAACGAACCAACGAATCAACGAACAAACGAACAAACGAACAAACGAACAAACGAACAAACGAACCAACGAACCAACGAACCAACGAACCAACGAACCAACGAACCAAAGAACCAACGAACCAACGAACCAGCGAACCAACGAACCAACGAACCAACGAACCAACGAACCAACGAACCAACGAACCAACGAACAAACGAACAAACGAACAAACGAACAAACGAACAAAGAAAGAAACAAAGAAACAAACGAACCAACGAACCAACGAACCAACGACCCAACGAACCAACGAACCAACGAACCAACGAACCAACGAACCAACGAACCAACGAACCAACGAAGCAACGAACCAACGAACCAACGAACCAACGAACCAACGAACCAACGAACAAACGAACAAACGAACAAACGAACAAACGAACAAAGAAAGAAACAAAGAAACCAACGAACCAACGAACCAACGACCCAACGAACCAACGAACCAACGAACCAACGAACCAACGAACCAACGAACCAACGAACCAACGAAGCAACGAACCAACGAACCAACGAACCAACGAACCAACGATCCAACGAACCAACGAACCAGCGAAGAAACGAACAAACGAACCAACGAACAAACGAACAAAGAAAGAAAGAAACAAAGAAACAAACGAACCAACGAACCAACGAACCAACGAACCAACCAACCAACGAACCAGCGAACAAACGAACAAACGAACAAACGAACAAACGAACAAACGAACAAACGAACCAACGAACCAACGAACCAACGAACCAACGAACCAAAGAACCAACGAACCAACGAACCAACGAACCAGCGAACCAACGAACCAACGAACCAACGAACCAACGAACCAACGAACCAACGAACCAACGAACCAACGAACCAACGAACCAACGAACCAACGAACCAACGAACCAACGAACCAACGAACCAACGAACCAACGAACCAACGAACCAACGAACCAACGACCCAACGACCCAACGAACCAACGAACCAACGAACCAACGAACCAACGAACCAACGAACCAACGAACCAACGAAGCAACGAACCAACGAACCAACGAACCAACGAACCAACGAACCAACGAACCAACGAACCAACGAACCAACGAACCAACGAACCAACGAACCAACGAACCAACGAACCAACGAACCAACGAACCAACGAACCAACGAACCAACGAACCAACGAACCAACGAACCAACGAATCAACGAACAAACGAACAAAGAAAGAAAGAAACAAAGAAACAAACGAACTAACGAACCAACGAACCAACGAACCAACGAACCAACGAACCAACGAACCAACGAACCAACGAACCAACGAACCAACCAACCAACGAACCAACGAACCAACGAACCAACGAACCAACGAACCAACGAACCAACGAACCAACGAACCAACGAACCAACGAACCAACGAACCAACGAACCAACGAACCAACGAACCAACGAACCAACGAACCAGCGAACAAACGAACAAACGAACAAACGAACCAACGAACCAACGAACAAACGAACAAACGAACAAACGAACAAACGAACAAAGAAAGAAACAATGAAACAAACGAACCAACGAACCAACGAACCAACGAACCAACGAACCAACGAACCAACGAACCAACGAACCAACGAACCAACGAACCAACGAACCAACGAACCAACGAACCAACGAACCAACGAACCAACGAACCAACGAAACAACGAACCAACGAACCAACGAACCAACGAACCAACGAACCAACGAACCAACGAACCAACGAACCAACGAACCAACGAACCAACGAACCAACGAACCAACGAACCAACGAACCAACGAAGCAACGAACCAACGAACCAACGAACCAACGAACCAACGAACCAACGAACCAACGAACCAACGAACCAACGAACCAACGAACCAACGAACCAACGAACCAACCAACCAACGAACCAGCGAACAAACGAACAAACGAACAAACGAACAAACGAACAAACGAACAAACGAACCAACGAACCAACGAACCAACGAACCAACGAACCAAAGAACCAACGAACCAACGAACCAGCGAACCAACGAACCAACGAACCAACGAACCAACGAAACAACGAACCAACGAACCAACGAACCAACGAAACAACGAACCAACGAACCAACGAACCAACGAACCAACGAACCAACGAACCAACGAACCAACGAACCAACGAAACAACGAACCAACGAACCAACGAACCAACGAACCAGCGAACAAACGAACAAACGAACAAACTAACAACCGAACAAACGAACAAACTAACAAACGAACAAAGAAAGAAAGAAACAAAGAAACAAACGAACCAACGAACCAACGATCCAACGAACCAACGAACCAACGAACCAACGAACCAACGAA
>NW_027485950.1:0-28397 GCF_050908995.1 Andrena cerasifolii
ATCAAAGGGCGAGGAGTGGCGCAGATGTTTCGAGACAGTGACTGTTTAACGAAGAGACGCAGAATTTTCGAACACCTCTTGAAAGGCCTGCGCCTCTTATTGGCAACTTTAAGGCGATGCATTTGAAGCTGAAATTTAGTATACCTCTTTCCACTTCATGTTCTCATGATATATTGGCCAAAATCTGGCGAATATTTTCAGAATGCACAAAATTACGCTTTGTAACAGGAGAACATGCCGTCGAAAGAGATGGCACAAAGTAACATCACCGGAGAGCAAATCATTGAGCGAGGAGTGGCGCAGATGTTTCGAGACAGTGACTGTTTAACGAAGAGACGCAGTATTTTCGAACGCCTCTTGAAAGGCCTCCGCCTCTTATTTGCAACTTTAAGGCGATGGCTTTGAAGCTGAAATTTAGTATACCTCTTTCTACTTCATGTTCTCCTGATACATTGGCCAAAATTTGGCGAAAATTTTCAGAACGCACAAAATTGCGCTTTGTAACAGGAGAACGTGCCGTCGAAAGGGATGGCACAAAGTAACGTCTCCGGAGAGCAAATCAAAGAGCGAGAAGCGGCGCAGATATTTCGAGACTGTGACTCTTTAACGAAGAGGAGCAGAATTTTCGAACACCTCTTGAAAGGACTGCGCCTTATATTTGCAACTTTAAGGCGATGCCTTTGAAGCTGAAATTTAGTATACCTCTTTCCACTTCATGTTCTCATGATACATTGGCCAAAATCTGGCGAAAATTTTCAGAATGAACAACATTGGGCTTTGTAACAGGAGAACATGCCGTCGAAAGAGATGGCACAAAGTAACGTCTCCGGAGAGCAAATCAAAGAGCGAGAAGTGGCGCAGATGTTTCGAAACAGTGACTGTTTAACGAAGAGACGCAGAATATTCGAACGCCTCTTGAAAGGCCTCCGCCTCCTATTTCCAACTTTAAGGCGATGCCTTTGAAGCTGAAATTTAGTATACCTCTTTCCACTTCATGTTCTCATGATACATTGGCCAAAATCTGGCGAAAATTTTCAGAATGAACAACATTGGGCTTTGTAACAGGAGAACATGCCGTCGAAAGATATGGCACAAAGTAACGTCTCCGGAGAGCAAATCAAAGAGCGAGAAGTGGGGCAGAAGTTTCGAGACAGTGACTGTTTAACGAAGAGACGCAGAATTTTCGAACGCCTCTTGAAAGGAATGCGCCTCATATTAGCAACTTTAAGGCGATGCATTTGAAGCTGAAATTTAGTATACCTCTTTCCACTTCATGTTCTCATGATACATTGGCCAAAATCCGGCGAAAATTTTCAGAACGCACAAAATTGCGCTTTTTAACAGGAGATCATGCCGTTGAAAGAGATGGCACAAAGTAACGTCTCCGGAGAGCAAATCGAAGAGCGAGGAGTGGCGCAGATGTTTCGAGACAGTGACTGTTTAACGAAGAGACGCAGAATTTTCGAACGCCTCTTGAAAGGCCTGCGCCTCTTATTTCCAACTTTAAGGCGATGCGTTTGAAGCTGAAATTTAGTGTACCTTTTTCCACTTCATGTTCTCCTGATACATTGGCCCAAATTTGGCGAAAATTTTCAGAACGCACAAAATTGCGCTTTGTAACAGGAGAACATGCCGTCGAAAGGGATGGCACAAAGTAACGTCTCCGGAGAGCAAATCAGTGCGCGAGAAGTGGGGCAGAAGTTTCGAGACAGTGACTGTTTAACGAAGAGACGCAGAATTTTCGAACGCCTCTTGAAAGAAATGCGCCTCATATTAGCAACTTTAAAGGGATGCCTTTGAAGCTGAAATTTAGTGTACCTCTTTCCACTTCATGTTCTCCTCATACATTGGCCAAAATTTGGCCAAAATTTTCAGAATGCACTAAATTGGGCTTTGTAACAGGAGAACATGCCGTCGAAAGGGATGGCACAAAGTAACGTCTCCGGAGAGCAAATCAAAGAGCGAGAAGTGGCGCAGATGTTTCGAGACAGTGACTGTTTAACGAAGAGACGCAGAATTTTCGATCACCTCTTGAATGGCCTGCGCCTCTTATTAGCCACTTTAAAGCGATGCATTTGAAGCTGAAATTTAGTATACCTCTTTCCACTTCATGTTCTCATGATATATTGGCCAAAATCTGGCGAATATTTTCAGAATGCACAAAATTGCGCTTTGTAACAGGAGATCATGCCGTTGAAAGAGATGGCACAAAGTAACGTCTCCGGAGAGCAAATCGAAGAGCGAGGAGTGGCGCAGATGTTTCGAGACAGTGACTGTTTAACGAAGAGACGCAGAATTTTCGAACGCCTCTTGAAAGGCCTGCGCCTCTTATTTCCAACTTTAAGTCGATGCGTTTGAAGCTGAAATTTAGTGTACCTTTTTCCACTTCATGTTCTCCTCATACATTGGCCAAAATTTGGCGAAAATTTTCAAAATGCACAACATTGGGCTTTGTAACAGGAGAACATGCCGTCGAAAGGGATGGCACAAAGTAACGTCGCCGGAGAGCAAATCAGTGAGCGACAAGTGGGGCAGAAGTTTAGAGACAGTGACTGTTTAACGAAGAGACGCAGAATTTTCGAACCCCTCTTGAAAGGCCTGCGCCTCTTATTGGCAACTTTAAGGCGATGCGTTTGAAGCTGAAATTTAGTGTACCTTTTTCCACTTCATGTTCTCCTGATATATTGGCCAAAATTAGGCGAAAATTTCGAGAATGCACAAAATTGGGCTTTGTAACAGGAGAACATGCCGTCGAAAGATATGGCACAAAGTAACGTCTCCGGAGAGCAAATCAAAGAGCGAGGAGTGGCGCAGATGTTTCGAGACAGTGACTGTTTAACGAAGAGACGCAGAATTTTCGAACGCCTCTTGAAAGGCCTGCGCCTGTTATTTCCAACTTTAAGGCGATGCGTTTGAAGCTGAAATTTAGTGTACCTTTTTCCACTTCATGTTCTCCTGATACATTGGCCCAAATTTGGCGAAAATTTTCAAAATGCACAACATTGGGCTTTGTAACAGGAGAACATGCCGTCGAAAGGGATGGCACAAAGTAACGTCTCCGGAGAGCAAATCAGTGAGCGACAAGTGGGGCAGAAGTTTAGAGACAGTGACTGTTTAACGAAGAGACGCAGAATTTTCGAACCCCTCTTGAAAGGCCTGCGCCTCTTATTGGCAACTTTAAGGCGATGCGTTTGAAGCTGAAATTTAGTGTACCTTTTTCCACTTCATGTTCTCCTGATATATTGGCCAAAATCTGGCGAATATTTTCAGAATGCACAAAATTGCGCTTTGTAACAGGAGATCATGCCGTTGAAAGAGATGGCACAAAGTAACGTCTCCGGAGAGCAAATCGAAGAGCGAGGAGTGGCGCAGATGTTTCGAGACAGTGGCTGTTTAACGAAGAGACGCAGAATTTTCGAACGCATCTTGAAAGGCCTGCGCCTCTTATTAGCAACTTTACGGCGATGCCGTTGTAGCTGAAATTTAGTATACTTCATTCCACTTCATGTTCTCCTGATATATTGGCCAAAACCTGCGAATATTTTCAGAATGCACAAAATTGCGCTTTGTAACAGGAGAACATGCCGTCGAAAGGAATGGCACAAAGTAACGTCTCCGGAGAGCAAATCAATGAGCGAGGAGTGGCGCAGATGTTTCGTGACAGTGACTGTTTAACGAAGAGACGCAGAATTTTCGAACGCCTCTTGAAAGCAATGCGCCTCATATTAGCAACTTTAAAGCGATGCCTTTGAAGCTGAAGTTTAGTATACCTCTTTCCACTTCATGTTCTCATGATATATTGGCCAAAATCTGGCGAAAATTTTCAGAACGCACAAAATTGCGCTTTGTAACAGGAGAACATGCCGTCGAAAGGGATGGCACAAAGTAACGTCTCCGGAGAGCAAATCAGTGCGCGAGAAGTGGGGCAGAAGTTTCGAGACAGTGACTGTTTAACGAAGAGACGCAGAATTTTCGAACGCCTCTTGAAAGGAATGCGCCTCATATTAGCAACTTTAAAGCGATGCCTTTGAAGCTGAAATTTAGTGTACCTCTTTCCACTTCATGTTCTCCTCATACATTGGCCAAAATTTGGCCAAAATTTTCAGAATGCACAAAATTGGGCTTTGTAACAGGAGAACATGCCGTCGAAAGGGATGGCACAAAGTAACGTCTCCGGAGAGCAAATCAATGAGCGAGAAGTGGCGCATGTGTTTCGAGACAGTGACTGTATAACGAAGAGACGCAGAATTTTCGAACCCCTCTTGAAAGGCCTGCGCCTCTTATTGGCAACTTTAAGGTGATGCATTTGAAGCAGAAATTTAGTATACCTCTTTCCACTTCATGTTCTCCTGATACATTGGCCAAAATTTGGCGAAAATTTTCAGAATGCACAAAATTGGGCTTTGTAACAGGAGAACATGCCGTCGAAAGGGATGGCACAAAGTAACGTCTCCGGAGAGCAAATCAAAGAGCGAGAAGTGGCGCAGATGTTTCAAGACAGTGGCTGTTTAACGAAGAGACGCAGAATTTTCGAACGCATCTTGAAAGGCCTGCGCCTCTTATTAGCAACTTTACGGCGATGCCTTTGAAGCTGAAATTTAGTATACCGCATTCCACTTCATGTTCTCCTGATATATTGGCCAAAACCTGCGGATATTTTCAGAATGCACAAAATTGCGCTTTTTAACAGGAGATCATGCCGTTGAAAGAAATGGCACAAAGTAACGTAACCGGAGAGCAAATCAATGAGCGAAAAGTGGCGCATGTGTTTCGAGACAGTGACTCTATAACGAAGAGACGCAGAATTTTCGAACCCCTCTTGAAAGGCCTGCGCCTCTTATTGGCAACTTTAAGCTGATGCATTTGAAGCTGAAATTTAGTATACCTCTTTCCACTTCATGTTCTCCTGATACATTGGCCAAAATTTGGCGAAAATTTTCAGAATGCACAAAATTGGGCTTTGTAACAGGAGAACATGCCGTCGAAAGGGATGGCACAAAGTAACGTCTCCGGAGAGCAAATCAGTGCGCGAGAAGTGGGGCAGAAGTTTCGAGATAGTGACTGTTTAACAAAGAGACGCAGAATTTTCGAACGCCTCTTGAAAGGAATGCGCCTCATATTAGCAACTTTAAAGCGATGCATTTGAAGCTGAAATTTAGTATACCTCTTTCCACTTCATGTTCTCATGATATATTGGCCAAAATCTGGCGAATATTTTCAGAATGCACAAAATTGCGCTTTGTAACAGGAGATCATGCCGTTGAAAGAGATGGCACAAAGTAACGTCTCCGGAGAGCAAATCAGTGAGCGACAAGTGGGGCAGAAGTTTAGAGACAGTGACTGTTTAACGAAGAGACGCAGAATTTTCGAACCCCTCTTGAAAGGCCTGCGCCTCTTATTGGCAACTTTAAGGCGATGCGTTTGAAGCTGAAATTTAGTGTACCTTTTTCCACTTCATGTTCTCCTGATATATTGGCCAAAATCTGGCGAATATTTTCAGAATGCACAAAATTGCGCTTTGTAACAGGAGATCATGCCGTTGAAAGAGATGGCACAAAGTAACGTCTCCGGAGAGCAAATCGAAGAGCGAGGAGTGGCGCAGATGTTTCGAGACAGTGGCTGTTTAACGAAGAGACGCAGAATTTTCGAACGCATCTTGAAAGGCCTGCGCCTCTTATTAGCAACTTTACGGCGATGCCGTTGTAGCTGAAATTTAGTATACTTCATTCCACTTCATGTTCTCCTGATATATTGGCCAAAACCTGCGAATATTTTCAGAATGCACAAAATTGCGCTTTGTAACAGGAGAACATGCCGTCGAAAGGGATGGCACAAAGTAACGTCTCCGGAGAGCAAATCAATGAGCGAGGAGTGGCGCAGATGTTTCGTGACAGTGACTGTTTAACGAAGAGACGCAGAATTTTCGAACGCCTCTTGAAAGCAATGCGCCTCATATTAGCAACTTTAAAGCGATGCCTTTGAAGCTGAAGTTTAGTATACCTCTTTCCACTTCATGTTCTCATGATATATTGGCCAAAATCTGGCGAAAATTTTCAGAACGCACAAAATTGCGCTTTGTAACAGGAGAACATGCCGTCGAAAGGGATGGCACAAAGTAACGTCTCCGGAGAGCAAATCAGTGCGCGAGAAGTGGGGCAGAAGTTTCGAGACAGTGACTGTTTAACGAAGAGACGCAGAATTTTCGAACGCCTCTTGAAAGGAATGCGCCTCATATTAGCAACTTTAAAGCGATGCCTTTGAAGCTGAAATTTAGTGTACCTCTTTCCACTTCATGTTCTCCTCATACATTGGCCAAAATTTGGCCAAAATTTTCAGAATGCACAAAATTGGGCTTTGTAACAGGAGAACATGCCGTCGAAAGGGATGGCACAAAGTAACGTCTCCGGAGAGCAAATCAATGAGCGAGAAGTGGCGCATGTGTTTCGAGACAGTGACTGTATAACGAAGAGACGCAGAATTTTCGAACCCCTCTTGAAAGGCCTGCGCCTCTTATTGGCAACTTTAAGGTGATGCATTTGAAGCAGAAATTTAGTATACCTCTTTCCACTTCATGTTCTCCTGATACATTGGCCAAAATTTGGCGAAAATTTTCAGAATGCACAAAATTGGGCTTTGTAACAGGAGAACATGCCGTCGAAAGGGATGGCACAAAGTAACGTCTCCGGAGAGCAAATCAAAGAGCGAGAAGTGGCGCAGATGTTTCAAGACAGTGGCTGTTTAACGAAGAGACGCAGAATTTTCGAACGCATCTTGAAAGGCCTGCGCCTCTTATTAGCAACTTTACGGCGATGCCTTTGAAGCTGAAATTTAGTATACCGCATTCCACTTCATGTTCTCCTGATATATTGGCCAAAACCTGCGGATATTTTCAGAATGCACAAAATTGCGCTTTTTAACAGGAGATCATGCCGTTGAAAGAAATGGCACAAAGTAACGTAACCGGAGAGCAAATCAATGAGCGAAAAGTGGCGTATGTGTTTCGAGACAGTGACTCTATAACGAAGAGACGCAGAATTTTCGAACCCCTCTTGAAAGGCCTGCGCCTCTTATTGGCAACTTTAAGCTGATGCATTTGAAGCTGAAATTTAGTATACCTCTTTCCACTTCATGTTCTCCTGATACATTGGCCAAAATTTGGCGAAAATTTTCAGAATGCACAAAATTGGGCTTTGTAACAGGAGAACATGCCGTCGAAAGGGATGGCACAAAGTAACGTCTCCGGAGAGCAAATCAGTGCGCGAGAAGTGGGGCAGAAGTTTCGAGATAGTGACTGTTTAACAAAGAGACGCAGAATTTTCGAACGCCTCTTGAAAGGAATGCGCCTCATATTAGCAACTTTAAAGCGATGCCTTTGAAGCTGAAATTTAGTGTACCTCTTTCCACTTCATGTTCTCCTCATACATTGGCCAAAATTTGGCCAAAATTTTCAGAATGCACAAAATTGGGCTTTGTAACAGGAGAACATGCCGTCGAAAGGGATGGCACAAAGTAACGTCTCCGGAGAGCAAATCAATGAGCGAGAAGTGGCGCATGTGTTTCGAGACAGTGACTGTATAACGAAGAGACGCAGAATTTTCGAACCCCTCTTGAAAGGCCTGCGCCTCTTATTGGCAACTTTAAGGTGATGCATTTGAAGCAGAAATTTAGTATACCTCTTTCCACTTCATGTTCTCCTGATACATTGGCCAAAATTTGGCGAAAATTTTCAGAATGCACAAAATTGGGCTTTGTAACAGGAGAACATGCCGTCGAAAGGGATGGCACAAAGTAACGTCTCCGGAGAGCAAATCAAAGAGCGAGAAGTGGCGCAGATGTTTCAAGACAGTGGCTGTTTAACGAAGAGACGCAGAATTTTCGAACGCATCTTGAAAGGCCTGCGCCTCTTATTAGCAACTTTACGGCGATGCCTTTGAAGCTGAAATTTAGTATACCGCATTCCACTTCATGTTCTCCTGATATATTGGCCAAAACCTGCGGATATTTTCAGAATGCACAAAATTGCGCTTTTTAACAGGAGATCATGCCGTTGAAAGAAATGGCACAAAGTAACGTAACCGGAGAGCAAATCAATGAGCGAAAAGTGGCGCATGTGTTTCGAGACAGTGACTCTATAACGAAGAGACGCAGAATTTTCGAACCCCTCTTGAAAGGCCTGCGCCTCTTATTGGCAACTTTAAGCTGATGCATTTGAAGCTGAAATTTAGTATACCTCTTTCCACTTCATGTTCTCCTGATACATTGGCCAAAATTTGGCGAAAATTTTCAGAATGCACAAAATTGTGCTTTGTAACAGGAGAACATGCCGTCGAAAGGGATGGCACAAAGTAACGTCTCCGGAGAGCAAATCAGTGCGCGAGAAGTGGGGCAGAAGTTTCGAGATAGTGACTGTTTAACAAAGAGACGCAGAATTTTCGAACGCCTCTTGAAAGGAATGCGCCTCATATTAGCAACTTTAAAGCGATGCATTTGAAGCTGAAATTTAGTATACCTCTTTCCACTTCATGTTCTCATGATATATTGGCCAAAATCTGGCGAATATTTTCAGAATGCACAAAATTGCGCTTTGTAACAGGAGATCATGCCGTTGAAAGAGATGGCACAAAGTAACGTCTCCGGAGAGCAAATCAGTGAGCGACAAGTGGGGCAGAAGTTTAGAGACAGTGACTGTTTAACGAAGAGACGCAGAATTTTCGAACCCCTCTTGAAAGGCCTGCGCCTCTTATTGGCAACTTTAAGGCGATGCGTTTGAAGCTGAAATTTAGTGTACCTTTTTCCACTTCATGTTCTCCTGATATATTGGCCAAAATCTGGCGAATATTTTCAGAATGCACAAAATTGCGCTTTGTAACAGGAGATCATGCCGTTGAAAGAGATGGCACAAAGTAACGTCTCCGGAGAGCAAATCGAAGAGCGAGGAGTGGCGCAGATGTTTCGAGACAGTGGCTGTTTAACGAAGAGACGCAGAATTTTCGAACGCATCTTGAAAGGCCTGCGCCTCTTATTAGCAACTTTACGGCGATGCCGTTGTAGCTGAAATTTAGTATACTTCATTCCACTTCATGTTCTCCTGATATATTGGCCAAAACCTGCGAATATTTTCAGAATGCACAAAATTGCGCTTTGTAACAGGAGAACATGCCGTCGAAAGGGATGGCACAAAGTAACGTCTCCGGAGAGCAAATCAATGAGCGAGGAGTGGCGCAGATGTTTCGTGACAGTGACTGTTTAACGAAGAGACGCAGAATTTTCGAACGCCTCTTGAAAGCAATGCGCCTCATATTAGCAACTTTAAAGCGATGCCTTTGAAGCTGAAGTTTAGTATACCTCTTTCCACTTCATGTTCTCATGATATATTGGCCAAAATCTGGCGAAAATTTTCAGAACGCACAAAATTGCGCTTTGTAACAGGAGAACATGCCGTCGAAAGGGATGGCACAAAGTAACGTCTCCGGAGAGCAAATCAGTGCGCGAGAAGTGGGGCAGAAGTTTCGAGACAGTGACTGTTTAACGAAGAGACGCAGAATTTTCGAACGCCTCTTGAAAGGAATGCGCCTCATATTAGCAACTTTAAAGCGATGCCTTTGAAGCTGAAATTTAGTGTACCTCTTTCCACTTCATGTTCTCCTCATACATTGGCCAAAATTTGGCCAAAATTTTCAGAATGCACAAAATTGGGCTTTGTAACAGGAGAACATGCCGTCGAAAGGGATGGCACAAAGTAACGTCTCCGGAGAGCAAATCAATGAGCGAGAAGTGGCGCATGTGTTTCGAGACAGTGACTGTATAACGAAGAGACGCAGAATTTTCGAACCCCTCTTGAAAGGCCTGCGCCTCTTATTGGCAACTTTAAGGTGATGCATTTGAAGCAGAAATTTAGTATACCTCTTTCCACTTCATGTTCTCCTGATACATTGGCCAAAATTTGGCGAAAATTTTCAGAATGCACAAAATTGGGCTTTGTAACAGGAGAACATGCCGTCGAAAGGGATGGCACAAAGTAACGTCTCCGGAGAGCAAATCAAAGAGCGAGAAGTGGGGCAGAAGTTTCGAGATAGTGACTGTTTAACAAAGAGACGCAGAATTTTCGAACGCCTCTTGAAAGGAATGCGCCTCATATTAGCAACTTTAAAGCGATGCATTTGAAGCTGAAATTTAGTATACCTCTTTCCACTTCATGTTCTCATGATATATTGGCCAAAATCTGGCGAATATTTTCAGAATGCACAAAATTGCGCTTTGTAACAGGAGATCATGCCGTTGAAAGAGATGGCACAAAGTAACGTCTCCGGAGAGCAAATCGAAGAGCGAGGAGTGGCGCAGATGTTTCGAGACAGTGACTGTTTAACGAAGAGACGCAGAATTTTCGAACGCCTCTTGAAAGGCCTGCGCCTCTTATTAGCATCTTTAAAGCGATGCATTTGAAGCTGAAATTTAGTATACCTCTTTCCACTTCATGTTCTCATGATATATTGGCCAAAATCTGGCGAATATATTCAGAATGCACAAAATTGCGCTTTGTAACAGGAGATCATGCCGTTGAAAGAGATGGCACAAAGTAACGTCTCCGGAGAGCAAATCGAAGAGCGAGGAGTGGCGCAGATGTTTCGAGACAGTGACTGTTTAACGAAGAGACGCAGAATTTTCGAACGCCTCTTGAAAGGCCTGCGCCTCTTATTGGCAACTTTAAGGCGATGCGTTTGAAGCTGAAATTTAGTGTACCTTTTTCCACTTCATGTTCTCCTGATATATTGGCCAAAATTAGGCGAAAATTTCGAGAATGCACAAAATTGGGCTTTGTAACAGGAGAACATGCCGTCGAATGATATGGCACAAAGTAACGTCTCCGGAGAGCAAATCAAAGAGCGAGGAGTGGCGCAGATGTTTCGAGACAGTGACTGTTTAACGAAGAGACGCAGAATTTTCGAACGCCTCTTGAAAGGCCTGCGCCTCTTATTTCCAACTTTAAGGCGATGCGTTTGAAGCTGAAATTTAGTGTACCTTTTTCCACTTCATGATCTCTTGATACATTGGCCCAAATTTGGCGAAAATTTTCAAAATGCACAACATTGGGCTTTGTAACAGGAGAACATGCCGTCGAAAGGGATGGCACAAAGTAACGTCTCCGGAGAGCAAATCGAAGAGCGAGGAGTGGCGCAGATGTTTCGAGACAGTGACTGTTTAACGAAGAGACGCAGAATTTTCGAACGCCTCTTGAAAGGCCTGCGCCTCTTATTTCCAACTTTAAGGCGATGCGTTTGAAGCTGAAATTTAGTGTACCTTTTTCCACTTCATGTTCTCCTGATACATTGGCCCAAATTTGGCGAAAATTTTCAGAACGCACAAAATTGCGCTTTGTAACAGGAGAACATGCCGTCGAAAGGGATGGCACAAAGTAACGTCTCCGGAGAGCAAATCAATGAGCGAGGAGTGGCGCAGATG
Organism: Andrena cerasifolii; assembly: GCF_050908995.1. Lineage (NCBI taxonomy): Eukaryota > Metazoa > Arthropoda > Insecta > Hymenoptera > Andrenidae > Andrena > Andrena cerasifolii. The sequence goes on from NW_027485950.1 coordinate 11,461, forward strand.
TTTCGTGACAGTGACTGTTTAACGAAGAGACGCAGAATTTTCGAACGCCTCTTGAAAGCAATGCGCCTCATATTAGCAACTTTAAAGCGATGCCTTTGAAGCTGAAGTTTAGTATACCTCTTTCCACTTCATGTTCTCATGATATATTGGCCAAAATCTGGCGAAAATTTTCAGAACGCACAAAATTGCGCTTTGTAACAGGAGAACATGCCGTCGAAAGGGATGGCACAAAGTAACGTCTCCGGAGAGCAAATCAGTGCGCGAGAAGTGGGGCAGAAGTTTCGAGACAGTGACTGTTTAACGAAGAGACGCAGAATTTTCGAACGCCTCTTGAAAGGAATGCGCCTCATATTAGCAACTTTAAAGCGATGCCTTTGAAGCTGAAATTTAGTGTACCTCTTTCCACTTCATGTTCTCCTCATACATTGGCCAAAATTTGGCCAAAATTTTCAGAATGCACAAAATTGGGCTTTGTAACAGGAGAACATGCCGTCGAAAGGGATGGCACAAAGTAACGTCTCCGGAGAGCAAATCAATGAGCGAGAAGTGGCGCATGTGTTTCGAGACAGTGACTGTATAACGAAGAGACGCAGAATTTTCGAACCCCTCTTGAAAGGCCTGCGCCTCTTATTGGCAACTTTAAGGTGATGCATTTGAAGCAGAAATTTAGTATACCTCTTTCCACTTCATGTTCTCCTGATACATTGGCCAAAATTTGGCGAAAATTTTCAGAATGCACAAAATTGGGCTTTGTAACAGGAGAACATGCCGTCGAAAGGGATGGCACAAAGTAACGTCTCCGGAGAGCAAATCAAAGAGCGAGAAGTGGCGCAGATGTTTCAAGACAGTGGCTGTTTAACGAAGAGACGCAGAATTTTCGAACGCCTCTTGAAAGGCCTGCGCCTCTTATTTCCAACTTTAAGGCGATGCGTTTGAAGCTGAAATTTAGTATACCTCTTTCCACTTCATGTTCTCCTGATACATTGGCCAAAATTTGGCGAAAATTTTCAGAATGCACAAAATTGGGCTTTGTAACAGGAGAACATGCCGTCGAAAGGGATGGCACAAAGTAACGTCTCCGGAGAGCAAATCAGTGCGCGAGAAGTGGGGCAGAAGTTTCGAGATAGTGACTGTTTAACAAAGAGACGCAGAATTTTCGAACGCCTCTTGAAAGGAATGCGCCTCATATTAGCAACTTTAAAGCGATGCATTTGAAGCTGAAATTTAGTATACCTCTTTCCACTTCATGTTCTCATGATATATTGGCCAAAATCTGGCGAATATTTTCAGAATGCACAAAATTGCGCTTTGTAACAGGAGATCATGCCGTTGAAAGAGATGGCACAAAGTAACGTCTCCGGAGAGCAAATCGAAGAGCGAGGAGTGGCGCAGATGTTTCGAGACAGTGACTGTTTAACGAAGAGACGCAGAATTTTCGAACGCCTCTTGAAAGGCCTGCGCCTCTTATTAGCATCTTTAAAGCGATGCATTTGAAGCTGAAATTTAGTATACCTCTTTCCACTTCATGTTCTCATGATATATTGGCCAAAATCTGGCGAATATATTCAGAATGCACAAAATTGCGCTTTGTAACAGGAGATCATGCCGTTGAAAGAGATGGCACAAAGTAACGTCTCCGGAGAGCAAATCGAAGAGCGAGGAGTGGCGCAGATGTTTCGAGACAGTGACTGTTTAACGAAGAGACGCAGAATTTTCGAACGCCTCTTGAAAGGCCTGCGTCTCTTATTTCCAACTTTAAGGCGATGCGTTTGAAGCTGAAATTTAGTGTACCTTTTTCCACTTCATGTTCTCCTGATACATTGGCCCAAATTTGGCGAAAATTTTCAAAATGCACAACATTGGGCTTTGTAACAGGAGAACATGCCGTCGAAAGGGATGGCACAAAGTAACGTCTCCGGAGAGCAAATCAGTGAGCGACAAGTGGGGCAGAAGTTTAGAGACAGTGACTGTTTAACGAAGAGACGCAGAATATTCGAACCCCTCTTGAAAGGCCTGCGCCTCTTATTGGCAACTTTAAGGCGATGCGTTTGAAGCTGAAATTTAGTGTACCTTTTTCCACTTCATGTTCTCCTGATATATTGGCCAAAATTAGGCGAAAATTTCGAGAATGCACAAAATTGGGCTTTGTAACAGGAGAACATGCCGTCGAATGATATGGCACAAAGTAACGTCTCCGGAGAGCAAATCAAAGAGCGAGGAGTGGCGCAGATGTTTCGAGACAGTGACTGTTTAACGAAGAGACGCAGAATTTTCGAACGCCTCTTGAAAGGCCTGCGCCTCTTATTTCCAACTTTAAGGCGATGCGTTTGAAGCTGAAATTTAGTGTACCTTTTTCCACTTCATGATCTCTTGATACATTGGCCCAAATTTGGCGAAAATTTTCAAAATGCACAACATTGGGCTTTGTAACAGGAGAACATGCCGTCGAAAGGGATGGCACAAAGTAACGTCTCCGGAGAGCAAATCAGTGAGCGACAAGTGGGGCAGAAGTTTAGAGACAGTGACTGTTTAACGAAGAGACGCAGAATTTTCGAACCCCTCTTGAAAGGCCTGCGCCTCTTATTGGCAACTTTAAGGCGATGCGTTTCAAGCTGAAATTTAGTGTACCTTTTTCCACTTCATGTTCTCCTAATATATTGGCCAAAATTAGGCGAAAATTTCGAGAATGCACAAAATTGGGCTTTGTAACAGGAGAACATGCCGTCGAAAGATATGGCACCAAGTAACGTCTCCGGAGAGCAAATCAAAGATCGAGAAGTGGCGCAGATGTTTCGAGACAGTGACTGTTTAACGAAGAGACGCAGAATATTCGAACGCCTCTTGAAAGGCCTCCGCCTCCTATTTCCAACTTTAAGGCGATGCCTTTGAAGCTGAAATTTAGTATACCTCTTTCCACTTCATGTTCTCATGATACATTGGCCAAAATCTGGCGAAAATTTTCAGAATGCACAAAATTGCGCTTTGTAACAGGAGATCATGCCGTTGAAAGAGATGGCACAAAGTAACGTCTCCGGAGAGCAAATCGAAGAGCGAGGAGTGGCGCAGATGTTTCGAGACAGTGACTGTTTAACGAAGAGACGCAGAATTTTCGAACGCCTCTTGAAAGGCCTGCGTCTCTTATTTCCAACTTTAAGGCGATGCGTTTGAAGCTGAAATTTAGTGTACCTTTTTCCACTTCATGTTCTCCTGATACATTGGCCCAAATTTGGCGAAAATTTTCAAAATGCACAACATTGGGCTTTGTAACAGGAGAACATGCCGTCGAAAGGGATGGCACAAAGTAACGTCTCCGGAGAGCAAATCAAAGAGCGAGAAGTGGGGCAGATGTTTCGAGACAGTGACTGTTTAACGAAGAGACGCAGAATTTTCGAACGCCTCTTGAAAGGCCTCCGCCTCTTATTTCCAACTTTAAGGCGATGCATTTGAAGCTGAAATTTAGTATACCTCTTTCCACTTCATGTTCTCATGATACATTGGCCAAAATCCGGCGAAAATTTTCAGAACGCACAAAATTGCGCTTTTTAACAGGAGATCATGCCGTTGAAAGAGATGGCACCAAAGTAACGTCTCCGGAGAGCAAATCAATGAGCGAGAAGTGGCGCATGTGTTTCGAGACAGTGACTGTTTAACGAAGAGACGCAGAATTTTCGAACGCCTCTTGAATGGCCTGCGCCTCTTATTAGCAACTTTAAAGCGATGCATTTGAAGCTGAAATTTAGTATACCTCTTTCCACTTCATGTTCTCATGATATATTGGCCAAAATCTGGCGAATATTTTCAGAATGCACAAAATTGCGCTTTGTAACAGGAGATCATGCCGTTGAAAGAGATGGCACAAAGTAACGTCTCCGGAGAGCAAATCGAAGAGCGAGGAGTGGCGCAGATGTTTCGAGACAGTGACTGTTTAACGAAGAGACGCAGAATTTTCGAACGCCTCTTGAAAGGCCTGCGCCTCTTATTTCCAACTTTAAGGCGATGCGTTTGAAGCTGAAATTTAGTGTACCTTTTTCCACTTCATGTTCTCCTGATACATTGGCCCAAATTTGGCGAAAATTTTCAGAACGCACAAAATTGCGCTTTGTAACAGGAGAACATGCCGTCGAAAGGGATGGCACAAAGTAACGTCTCCGGAGAGCAAATCAGTGCGCGAGAAGTGGGGCAGAAGTTTCGAGACAGTGACTGTTTAACGAAGAGACGCAGAATTTTCGAACGCCTCTTGAAAGAAATGCGCCTCATATTAGCAACTTTAAAGGGATGCCTTTGAAGCTGAAATTTAGTGTACCTCTTTCCACTTCATGTTCTCCTCATACATTGGCCAAAATTTGGCCAAAATTTTCAGAATGCACTAAATTGGGCTTTGTAACAGGAGAACATGCCGTCGAAAGGGATGGCACAAAGTAACGTCTCCGGAGAGCAAATCGAAGAGCGAGGAGTGGCGCAGATGTTTCGAGACAGTGGCTGTTTAACGAAGAGACGCAGAATTTTCGAACGCATCTTGAAAGGCCTGCGCCTCTTATTAGCAACTTTACGGCGATGCCGTTGTAGCTGAAATTTAGTATACTTCATTCCACTTCATGTTCTCCTGATATATTGGCCAAAACCTGCGAATATTTTCAGAATGCACAAAATTGCGCTTTGTAACAGGAGAACATGCCGTCGAAAGGGATGGCACAAAGTAACGTCTCCGGAGAGCAAATCAATGAGCGAGGAGTGGCGCAGATGTTTCGTGACAGTGACTGTTTAACGAAGAGACGCAGAATTTTCGAACGCCTCTTGAAAGCAATGCGCCTCATATTAGCAACTTTAAAGCGATGCCTTTGAAGCTGAAGTTTAGTATACCTCTTTCCACTTCATGTTCTCATGATATATTGGCCAAAATCTGGCGAAAATTTTCAGAACGCACAAAATTGCGCTTTGTAACAGGAGAACATGCCGTCGAAAGGGATGGCACAAAGTAACGTCTCCGGAGAGCAAATCAGTGCGCGAGAAGTGGGGCAGAAGTTTCGAGACAGTGACTGTTTAACGAAGAGACGCAGAATTTTCGAACGCCTCTTGAAAGGAATGCGCCTCATATTAGCAACTTTAAAGCGATGCCTTTGAAGCTGAAATTTAGTGTACCTCTTTCCACTTCATGTTCTCCTCATACATTGGCCAAAATTTGGCCAAAATTTTCAGAATGCACAAAATTGGGCTTTGTAACAGGAGAACATGCCGTCGAAAGGGATGGCACAAAGTAACGTCTCCGGAGAGCAAATCAATGAGCGAGAAGTGGCGCATGTGTTTCGAGACAGTGACTGTATAACGAAGAGACGCAGAATTTTCGAACCCCTCTTGAAAGGCCTGCGCCTCTTATTGGCAACTTTAAGGTGATGCATTTGAAGCAGAAATTTAGTATACCTCTTTCCACTTCATGTTCTCCTGATACATTGGCCAAAATTTGGCGAAAATTTTCAGAATGCACAAAATTGGGCTTTGTAACAGGAGAACATGCCGTCGAAAGGGATGGCACAAAGTAACGTCTCCGGAGAGCAAATCAAAGAGCGAGAAGTGGCGCAGATGTTTCAAGACAGTGGCTGTTTAACGAAGAGACGCAGAATTTTCGAACGCATCTTGAAAGGCCTGCGCCTCTTATTAGCAACTTTACGGCGATGCCTTTGAAGCTGAAATTTAGTATACCGCATTCCACTTCATGTTCTCCTGATATATTGGCCAAAACCTGCGGATATTTTCAGAATGCACAAAATTGCGCTTTTTAACAGGAGATCATGCCGTTGAAAGAAATGGCACAAAGTAACGTAACCGGAGAGCAAATCAATGAGCGAAAAGTGGCGCATGTGTTTCGAGACAGTGACTCTATAACGAAGAGACGCAGAATTTTCGAACCCCTCTTGAAAGGCCTGCGCCTCTTATTGGCAACTTTAAGCTGATGCATTTGAAGCTGAAATTTAGTATACCTCTTTCCACTTCATGTTCTCCTGATACATTGGCCAAAATTTGGCGAAAATTTTCAGAATGCACAAAATTGGGCTTTGTAACAGGAGAACATGCCGTCGAAAGGGATGGCACAAAGTAACGTCTCCGGAGAGCAAATCAGTGCGCGAGAAGTGGGGCAGAAGTTTCGAGATAGTGACTGTTTAACAAAGAGACGCAGAATTTTCGAACGCCTCTTGAAAGGAATGCGCCTCATATTAGCAACTTTAAAGCGATGCATTTGAAGCTGAAATTTAGTATACCTCTTTCCACTTCATGTTCTCATGATATATTGGCCAAAATCTGGCGAATATTTTCAGAATGCACAAAATTGCGCTTTTTAACAGGAGATCATGCCGTTGAAAGAGATGGCACAAAGTAACGTCTCCGGAGAGCAAATCGAAGAGCGAGGAGTGGCGCAGATGTTTCGAGACAGTGACTGTTTAACGAAGAGACGCAGAATTTTCGAACGCCTCTTGAAAGGCCTGCGTCTCTTATTTCCAACTTTAAGGCGATGCGTTTGAAGCTGAAATTTAGTGTACCTTTTTCCACTTCATGTTCTCCTGATACATTGGCCCAAATTTGGCGAAAATTTTCAAAATGCACAACATTGGGCTTTGTAACAGGAGAACATGCCATCGAAAGGGATGGCACAAAGTAACGTCTCCGGAGAGCAAATCAGTGAGCGACAAGTGGGGCAGAAGTTTAGAGACAGTGACTGTTTAACGAAGAGACGCAGAATTTTCGAACCCCTCTTGAAAGGCCTGCGCCTCTTATTGGCAACTTTAAGGCGATGCGTTTGAAGCTGAAATTTAGTGTACCTTTTTCCACTTCATGTTCTCCTGATATATTGGCCAAAATTAGGCGAAAATTTCGAGAATGCACAAAATTGGGCTTTGTAACAGGAGAACATGCCGTCGAAAGATATGGCACAAAGTAACGTCTCCGGAGAGCAAATCAAAGAGCGAGGAGTGGCGCAGATGTTTCGAGACAGTGACTGTTTAACGAAGAGACGCAGAATTTTCGAACGCCTCTTGAAAGGCCTCCGCCTCCTATTTCCAACTTTAAGGCGATGCCTTTGAAGCTGAAATTTAGTATACCTCTTTCCACTTCATGTTCTCATGATACATTGGCCAAAATCTGGCGAAAATTTTCAGAATGCACAAAATTGCGCTTTGTAACAGGAGATCATGCCGTTGAAAGAGATGGCACAAAGTAACGTCTCCGGAGAGCAAATCAAAGAGCGAGGAGTGGCGCAGATGTTTCGAGACAGTGACTGTTTAACGAAGAGACGCAGAATTTTCGAACGCCTCTTGAAAGGCCTCCGCCTCCTATTTCCAACTTTAAGGCGATGCCTTTGAAGCTGAAATTTAGTATACCTCTTTCCACTTCATGTTCTCATTATACATTGGCCAAAATCTGGCGAAAATTTTCAGAATGCACAAAATTGCGCTTTGTAACAGGAGATCATGCCGTTGAAAGAGATGGCACAAAGTAACGTCTCCGGAGAGCAAATCGAAGAGCGAGGAGTGGCGCAGATGTTTCAAGACAGTGACTGTTTAACGAAGAGACGCAGAATTTTCGAACGCCTCTTGAAAGGCCTGCGTCTCTTATTTCCAACTTTAAGGCGATGCGTTTGAAGCTGAAATTTAGTGTACCTTTTTCCACTTCATGTTCTCCTGATACATTGGCCCAAATTTGGCGAAAATTTTCAAAATGCACAACATTGGGCTTTGTAACAGGAGAACATGCCGTCGAAAGGGATGGCACAAAGTAACGTCTCCGGAGAGCAAATCAGTGAGCGACAAGTGGGGCAGAAGTTTAGAGACAGTGGCTGTTTAACGAAGAGACGCAGAATTTTCGAACGCATCTTGAAAGGCCTGCGCCTCTTATTAGCAACTTTACGGCGATGCCGTTGTAGCTGAAATTTAGTATACTTCATTCCACTTCATGTTCTCCTGATATATTGGCCAAAACCTGCGAATATTTTCAGAATGCACAAAATTGCGCTTTGTAACAGGAGAACATGCCGTCGAAAGGGATGGCACAAAGTAACGTCTCCGGAGAGCAAATCAATGAGCGAGGAGTGGCGCAGATGTTTCGTGACAGTGACTGTTTAACGAAGAGGCGCAGAATTTTCGAACGCCTCTTGAAAGCAATGCGCCTCATATTAGCAACTTTAAAGCGATGCCTTTGAAGCTGAAGTTTAGTATACCTCTTTCCACTTCATGTTCTCATGATATATTGGCCAAAATCTGGCGAAAATTTTCAGAACGCACAAAATTGCGCTTTGTAACAGGAGAACATGCCGTCGAAAGGGATGGCACAAAGTAACGTCTCCGGAGAGCAAATCAGTGCGCGAGAAGTGGGGCAGAAGTTTCGAGACAGTGACTGTTTAACGAAGAGACGCAGAATTTTCGAACGCCTCTTGAAAGGAATGCGCCTCATATTAGCAACTTTAAAGCGATGCCTTTGAAGCTGAAATTTAGTGTACCTCTTTCCACTTCATGTTCTCCTCATACATTGGCCAAAATTTGGCCAAAATTTTCAGAATGCACAAAATTGGGCTTTGTAACAGGAGAACATGCCGTCGAAAGGGATGGCACAAAGTAACGTAACCGGAGAGCAAATCAATGAGCGAGAAGTGGCGCATGTGTTTCGAGACAGTGACTGTATAACGAAGAGACGCAGAATTTTCGAACCCCTCTTGAAAGGCCTGCGCCTCTTATTGGCAACTTTAAGGTGATGCATTTGAAGCAGAAATTTAGTATACCTCTTTCCACTTCATGTTCTCCTGATACATTGGCCAAAATTTGGCGAAAATTTTCAGAATGCACAAAATTGGGCTTTGTAACAGGAGAACATGCCGTCGAAAGGGATGGCACAAAGTAACGTCTCCGGAGAGCAAATCAGTGCGCGAGAAGTGGGGCAGAAGTTTCGAGATAGTGACTGTTTAACGAAGAGACGCAGAATTTTCGAACGCCTCTTGAAAGGAATGCGCCTCATATTAGCAACTTTAAAGCGATGCATTTGAAGCTGAAATTTAGTATACCTCTTTCCACTTCATGTTCTCATGATATATTGGCCAAAATCTGGCGAATATTTTCAGAATGCACAAAATTGCGCTTTGTAACAGGAGATCATGCCGTTGAAAGAGATGGCACAAAGTAACGTCTCCGGAGAGCAAATCGAAGAGCGAGGAGTGGCGCAGATGTTTCGAGACAGTGACTGTTTAACGAAGAGACGCAGAATTTTCGAACGCCTCTTGAAAGGCCTGCGCCTCTTATTAGCATCTTTAAAGCGATGCATTTGAAGCTGAAATTTAGTATACCTCTTTCCACTTCATGTTCTCATGATATATTGGCCAAAATCTGGCGAATATATTCAGAATGCACAAAATTGCGCTTTGTAACAGGAGATCATGCCGTTGAAAGAGATGGCACAAAGTAACGTCTCCGGAGAGCAAATCGAAGAGCGAGGAGTGGCGCAGATGTTTCGAGACAGTGACTGTTTAACGAAGAGACGCAGAATTTTCGAACGCCTCTTGAAAGGCCTGCGTCTCTTATTTCCAACTTTAAGGCGATGCGTTTGAAGCTGAAATTTAGTGTACCTTTTTCCACTTCATGTTCTCCTGATACATTGGCCCAAATTTGGCGAAAATTTTCAAAATGCACAACATTGGGCTTTGTAACAGGAGAACATGCCGTCGAAAGGGATGGCACAAAGTAACGTCTCCGGAGAGCAAATCAGTGAGCGACAAGTGGGGCAGAAGTTTAGAGACAGTGACTGTTTAACGAAGAGACGCAGAATTTTCGAACCCCTCTTGAAAGGCCTGCGCCTCTTATTGGCAACTTTAAGGCGATGCGTTTGAAGCTGAAATTTAGTGTACCTTTTTCCACTTCATGTTCTCCTGATATATTGGCCAAAATTAGGCGAAAATTTCGAGAATGCACAAAATTGGGCTTTGTAACAGGAGAACATGCCGTCGAAAGGGATGGCACAAAGTAACGTCTCCGGAGAGCAAATCAAAGAGCGAGAAGTGGCGCAGATGTTTCAAGACAGTGGCTGTTTAACGAAGAGACGCAGAATTTTCGAACGCATCTTGAAAGGCCTGCGCCTCTTATTAGCAACTTTACGGCGATGCCTTTGAAGCTGAAATTTAGTATACCGCATTCCACTTCATGTTCTCCTGATATATTGGCCAAAACCTGCGGATATTTTCAGAATGCACAAAATTGCGCTTTTTAACAGGAGATCATGCCGTTGAAAGAAATGGCACAAAGTAACGTAACCGGAGAGCAAATCAATGAGCGAAAAGTGGCGCATGTGTTTCGAGACAGTGACTCTATAACGAAGAGACGCAGAATTTTCGAACCCCTCTTGAAAGGCCTGCGCCTCTTATTGGCAACTTTAAGCTGATGCATTTGAAGCTGAAATTTAGTATACCTCTTTCCACTTCATGTTCTCCTGATACATTGGCCAAAATTTGGCGAAAATTTTCAGAATGCACAAAATTGGGCTTTGTAACAGGAGAACATGCCGTCGAAAGGGATGGCACAAAGTAACGTCTCCGGAGAGCAAATCAGTGCGCGAGAAGTGGGGCAGAAGTTTCGAGATAGTGACTGTTTAACAAAGAGACGCAGAATTTTCGAACGCCTCTTGAAAGGAATGCGCCTCATATTAGCAACTTTAAAGCGATGCATTTGAAGCTGAAATTTAGTATACCTCTTTCCACTTCATGTTCTCATGATATATTGGCCAAAATCTGGCGAATATTTTCAGAATGCACAAAATTGCGCTTTGTAACAGGAGATCATGCCGTTGAAAGAGATGGCACAAAGTAACGTCTCCGGAGAGCAAATCGAAGAGCGAGGAGTGGCGCAGATGTTTCGAGACAGTGACTGTTTAACGAAGAGACGCAGAATTTTCGAACGCCTCTTGAAAGGCCTGCGCCTCTTATTAGCATCTTTAAAGCGATGCATTTGAAGCTGAAATTTAGTATACCTCTTTCCACTTCATGTTCTCATGATATATTGGCCAAAATCTGGCGAATATTTTCAGAATGCACAAAATTGCGCTTTGTAACAGGAGATCATGCCGTTGAAAGAGATGGCACAAAGTAACGTCTCCGGAGAGCAAATCGAAGAGCGAGGAGTGGCGCAGATGTTTCGAGACAGTGACTGTTTAACGAAGAGACGCAGAATTTTCGAACGCCTCTTGAAAGGCCTGCGTCTCTTATTTCCAACTTTAAGGCGATGCGTTTGAAGCTGAAATTTAGTGTACCTTTTTCCACTTCATGTTCTCCTGATACATTGGCCCAAATTTGGCGAAAATTTTCAAAATGCACAACATTGGGCTTTGTAACAGGAGAACATGCCGTCGAAAGGGATGGCACAAAGTAACGTCTCCGGAGAGCAAATCAGTGAGCGACAAGTGGGGCAGAAGTTTAGAGACAGTGACTGTTTAACGAAGAGACGCAGAATTTTCGAACCCCTCTTGAAAGGCCTGCGCCTCTTATTGGCAACTTTAAGGCGATGCGTTTGAAGCTGAAATTTAGTGTACCTTTTTCCACTTCATGTTCTCCTGATATATTGGCCAAAATTAGGCGAATATTTTCAGAATGCACAAAATTGCGCTTTGTAACAGGAGATCATGCCGTTGAAAGAGATGGCACAAAGTAACGTCTCCGGAGAGCAAATCGAAGAGCGAGGAGTGGCGCAGATGTTTCGAGACAGTGACTGTTTAACGAAGAGACGCAGAATTTTCGAACGCCTCTTGAAAGGCCTGCGCCTCTTATTAGCATCTTTAAAGCGATGCATTTGAAGCTGAAATTTAGTATACCTCTTTCCACTTCATGTTCTCATGATATATTGGCCAAAATCTGGCGAATATTTTCAGAATGCACAAAATTGCGCTTTGTAACAGGAGATCATGCCGTTGAAAGAGATGGCACAAAGTAACGTCTCCGGAGAGCAAATCGAAGAGCGAGGAGTGGCGCAGATGTTTCGAGACAGTGACTGTTTAACGAAGAGACGCAGAATTTTCGAACGCCTCTTGAAAGGCCTGCGTCTCTTATTTCCAACTTTAAGGCGATGCGTTTGAAGCTGAAATTTAGTGTACCTTTTTCCACTTCATGTTCTCATGATACATTGGCCCAAATTTGGCGAAAATTTTCAAAATGCACAACATTGGGCTTTGTAACAGGAGAACATGCCGTCGAAAGGGATGGCACAAAGTAACGTCTCCGGAGAGCAAATCAGTGAGCGACAAGTGGGGCAGAAGTTTAGAGACAGTGACTGTTTAACGAAGAGACGCAGAATTTTCGAACCCCTCTTGAAAGGCCTGCGCCTCTTATTGGCAACTTTAAGGCGATGCGTTTGAAGCTGAAATTTAGTGTACCTTTTTCCACTTCATGTTCTCCTGATATATTGGCCAAAATTAGGCGAAAATTTCGAGAATGCACAAAATTGGGCTTTGTAACAGGAGAACATGCCGTCGAAAGATATGGCACAAAGTAACGTCTCCGGAGAGCAAATCAAAGAGCGAGGAGTGGCGCAGATGTTTCGAGACAGTGACTGTTTAACGAAGAGACGCAGAATTTTCGAACGCCTCTTGAAAGGCCTGCGCCTCTTATTTCCAACTTTAAGGCGATGCGTTTGAAGCTGAAATTTAGTGTACCTTTTTCCACTTCATGATCTCTTGATACATTGGCCCAAATTTGGCGAAAATTTTCAAAATGCACAACATTGGGCTTTGTAACAGGAGAACATGCCGTCGAAAGGGATGGCACAAAGTAACGTCTCCGGAGAGCAAATCAGTGAGCGACAAGTGGGGCAGAAGTTTAGAGACAGTGACTGTTTAACGAAGAGACGCAGAATTTTCGAACCCCTCTTGAAAGGCCTGCGCCTCTTATTGGCAACTTTAAGGCGATGCGTTTCAAGCTGAAATTTAGTGTACCTTTTTCCACTTCATGTTCTCCTAATATATTGGCCAAAATTAGGCGAAAATTTCGAGAATGCACAAAATTGGGCTTTGTAACAGGAGAACATGCCGTCGAAAGATATGGCACCAAGTAACGTCTCCGGAGAGCAAATCAAAGATCGAGAAGTGGCGCAGATGTTTCGAGACAGTGACTGTTTAACGAAGAGACGCAGAATATTCGAACGCCTCTTGAAAGGCCTCCGCCTCCTATTTCCAACTTTAAGGCGATGCCTTTGAAGCTGAAATTTAGTATACCTCTTTCCACTTCATGTTCTCATGATACATTGGCCAAAATCTGGCGAAAATTTTCAGAATGCACAAAATTGCGCTTTGTAACAGGAGATCATGCCGTTGAAAGAGATGGCACAAAGTAACGTCTCCGGAGAGCAAATCGAAGAGCGAGGAGTGGCGCAGATGTTTCGAGACAGTGACTGTTTAACGAAGAGACGCAGAATTTTCGAACGCCTCTTGAAAGGCCTGCGTCTCTTATTTCCAACTTTAAGGCGATGCGTTTGAAGCTGAAATTTAGTGTACCTTTTTCCACTTCATGTTCTCCTGATACATTGGCCCAAATTTGGCGAAAATTTTCAAAATGCACAACATTGGGCTTTGTAACAGGAGAACATGCCGTCGAAAGGGATGGCACAAAGTAACGTCTCCGGAGAGCAAATCAAAGAGCGAGAAGTGGGGCAGATGTTTCGAGACAGTGACTGTTTAACGAAGAGACGCAGAATTTTCGAACGCCTCTTGAAAGGAATGCGCCTCATATTAGCAACTTTAAAGCGAAGCCTTTGAAGCTGAAATTTAGTATACCTCTTTCCACTTCATGTTCTCATGATATATTGGCCAAAATCTGGCGAAAATTTTCAGAACGCACAAAATTGCGCTTTGTAACAGGAGAACATGCCGTCGAAAGGGATGGCACAAAGTAACGTCTCCGGAGAGCAAATCAGTGAGCGAGAAGTGGGGCAGAAGTTTCGAGACAGTGACTGTTTAACGAAGAGACGCAGAATTTTCGAACGCCTCTTGAAAGGAATGCGCCTCATATTAGCAACTTTAAAGCGATGCCTTTGAAGCTGAAATTTAGTATACCTCTTTCCACTTCATGTTCTCATGATATATTGGCCAAAATCTGGCGAAAATTTTCAGAACGCACAAAATTGCGCTTTGTAACAGGAGATCATGCCGTTGAAAGAGATGGCACAAAGTAACGTCTCCGGAGAGCAAATCGAAGAGCGAGGAGTGGCGCAGATGTTTCGAGACAGTGACTGTTTAACGAAGAGACGCAGAATTTTCGAACGCCTCTTGAAAGGCCTCCGCCTCTTATTTCCAACTTTAAGGCGATGCATTTGAAGCTGAAATTTAGTATACCTCTTTCCACTTCATGTTCTCATGATACATTGGCCAAAATCCGGCGAAAATTTTCAGAACGCACAAAATTGCGCTTTTTAACAGGAGATCATGCCGTTGAAAGAGATGGCACCAAAGTAACGTCTCCGGAGAGCAAATCAATGAGCGAGAAGTGGCGCATGTGTTTCGAGACAGTGACTGTTTAACGAAGAGACGCAGAATTTTCGAACGCCTCTTGAATGGCCTGCGCCTCTTATTAGCAACTTTAAAGCGATGCATTTGAAGCTGAAATTTAGTATACCTCTTTCCACTTCATGTTCTCATGATATATTGGCCAAAATCTGGCGAATATTTTCAGAATGCACAAAATTGCGCTTTGTAACAGGAGATCATGCCGTTGAAAGAGATGGCACAAAGTAACGTCTCCGGAGAGCAAATCGAAGAGCGAGGAGTGGCGCAGATGTTTCGAGACAGTGACTGTTTAACGAAGAGACGCAGAATTTTCGAACGCCTCTTGAAAGGCCTGCGCCTCTTATTTCCAACTTTAAGGCGATGCGTTTGAAGCTGAAATTTAGTGTACCTTTTTCCACTTCATGTTCTCCTGATACATTGGCCCAAATTTGGCGAAAATTTTCAGAACGCACAAAATTGCGCTTTGTAACAGGAGAACATGCCGTCGAAAGGGATGGCACAAAGTAACGTCTCCGGAGAGCAAATCAGTGCGCGAGAAGTGGGGCAGAAGTTTCGAGACAGTGACTGTTTAACGAAGAGACGCAGAATTTTCGAACGCCTCTTGAAAGAAATGCGCCTCATATTAGCAACTTTAAAGGGATGCCTTTGAAGCTGAAATTTAGTGTACCTCTTTCCACTTCATGTTCTCCTCATACATTGGCCAAAATTTGGCCAAAATTTTCAGAATGCACTAAATTGGGCTTTGTAACAGGAGAACATGCCGTCGAAAGGGATGGCACAAAGTAACGTCTCCGGAGAGCAAATCAAAGAGCGAGAAGTGGCGCAGATGTTTCGAGACAGTGACTGTTTAACGAAGAGACGCAGAATTTTCGAACACCTCTTGAATGGCCTGCGCCTCTTATTAGCAACTTTAAAGCGATGCATTTGAAGCTGAAATTTAGTATACCTCTTTCCACTTCATGTTCTCATGATATATTGGCCAAAATCTGGCGAATATTTTCAGAATGCACAAAATTGCGCTTTGTAACAGGAGATCATGCCGTTGAAAGAGATGGCACAAAGTAACGTCTCCGGAGAGCAAATCGAAGAGCGAGGAGTGGCGCAGATGTTTCGAGACAGTGACTGTTTAACGAAGAGACGCAGAATTTTCGAACGCCTCTTGAAAGGCCTGCGCCTCTTATTTCCAACTTTAAGTCGATGCGTTTGAAGCTGAAATTTAGTGTACCTTTTTCCACTTCATGTTCTCCTCATACATTGGCCAAAATTTGGCGAAAATTTTCAAAATGCACAACATTGGGCTTTGTAACAGGAGAACATGCCGTCGAAAGGGATGGCACAAAGTAACGTCTCCGGAGAGCAAATCAGTGAGCGACAAGTGGGGCAGAAGTTTAGAGACAGTGACTGTTTAACGAAGAGACGCAGAATTTTCGAACCCCTCTTGAAAGGCCTGCGCCTCTTATTGGCAACTTTAAGGCGATGCGTTTGAAGCTGAAATTTAGTGTACCTTTTTCCACTTCATGTTCTCCTGATATATTGGCCAAAATTAGGCGAAAATTTCGAGAATGCACAAAATTGGGCTTTGTAACAGGAGAACATGCCGTCGAAAGATATGGCACAAAGTAACGTCTCCGGAGAGCAAATCAAAGAGCGAGGAGTGGCGCAGATGTTTCGAGACAGTGACTGTTTAACGAAGAGACGCAGAATTTTCGAACGCCTCTTGAAAGGCCTGCGCCTCTTATTTCCAACTTTAAGGCGATGCGTTTGAAGCTGAAATTTAGTGTACCTTTTTCCACTTCATGATCTCTTGATACATTGGCCCAAATTTGGCGAAAATTTTCAAAATGCACAACATTGGGCTTTGTAACAGGAGAACATGCGGTCGAAAGATATGGCACAAAGTAACGTCTCCGGAGAGCAAATCAAAGAGCGAGGAGTGGCGCAGATGTTTCGAGACAGTGACTGTTTAACGAAGAGACGCAGAATTTTCGAACGCCTCTTGAAAGGACTGCGCCTGTTATTTCCAACTTTAAGGCGATGCGTTTGAAGCTGAAATTTAGTGTACCTTTTTCCACTTCATGTTCTCCTGATACATTGGCCCAAATTTGGCGAAAATTTTCAAAATGCACAACATTGGGCTTTGTAACAGGAGAACATGCCGTCGAAAGGGATGGCACAAAGTAACGTCTCCGGAGAGCAAATCAAAGAGCGAGAAGTGGGGCAGATGTTTCGAGACAGTGACTGTTTAACGAAGAGACGCAGAATTTTCGAACGCCTCTTGAAAGGAATGCGCCTCATATTAGCAACTTTAAAGCGATGCCTTTGAAGCTGAAATTTAGTATACCTCTTTCCACTTCATGTTCTCATGATATATTGGCCAAAATCTGGCGAAAATTTTCAGAACGCACAAAATTGCGCTTTGTAAC
>NW_027485951.1:0-28370 GCF_050908995.1 Andrena cerasifolii
GTTCGTTGGTTCGTTGGTTCGTTGGTTCGTTGGTTCTTTGGTTCGTTGGTTCGTTGGTTCGTTGGTTCGTTGGTTCGTTGGTTCGTTGGTTCGTTGGTTCCTTGGTTCGTTGGTTCGTTGGTTCGTTTGTTTCTTAGTTTCTTTCTTTCTTTGTTCGTTTGTTCGTTTGTTCGTTTGTTCGTTTGTTCGTTTGTTCGTTTGTTCGTTGGTTCGTTTTTTCGTTTGTTCGCTGGTTCGTTGGTTCGTTGGTTCGTTGGTTCGTTGGTTCGTTGGTTCGTTGGTTCGTTGGTTCGTTGGTTCGTTGGTTCGTTGGTTCGTTGGTTCGTTGGTTCGTTGGTTCGTTGGTTCGTTGGTTCGTTGGTTCGTTGGTTCGTTGGTTCGTTGGTTCCTTGGTTCGTTGGTTCGTTGGTTCGTTGGTTCGTTGGTTCCTTGGTTCGTTGGTTCGTTGGTTCTTTGGTTCGTTGGTTCTTTGGTTCGTTGGTTCGTTGGTTCGTTGGTTCGTTGGTTCGTTGGTTCGTTGGTTCGTTGGTTCGTTGGTTCGTTGGTTCGTTGGTTCGTTGGTTCGTTGGTTCGTTCGTTCGTTGGTTCGTTGGTTCGTTGGTTCGTTGGTTCGTTGGTTCGTTGGTTCGTTGGTTCGTTGGTTCGTTGGTTCGTTGGTTCGTTGGTTCCTTGGTTCGTTGGTTCGTTGGTTCTTTGGTTCGTTGGGTCGTTGGTTCGTTGGTTCGTTGGTTCGTTGGTTCGTTGGTTCGTTGGTTCGTTGGTTCGTTGGTTCGTTGGTTCGTTGGTTCGTTGGTTCGTTGTTTCCGTTGGTTCGTTGGTTCGTTGGTTCGTTGGTTCGTTGGTTCGTTGGTTCGTGTTCGTTGGTTCGTTGGTTCGTTGGTTCGTTGGTTCGTTGGTTCGTTGGTTCGTTGGTTCGTTTGTTTCTTTGTTCTTTTTTCTTGTTCGTTGGTTCGTTGGTTCGTTGGTTCCGTTGGTTCGTTGGTTCGTTGGTTCGTTGGTTCGTTGTTCGTTGGTTCGTTGGTTCGTTGGTTCGTTGGTTCGTTGGTTCGCTGGTTCGTTGGTTCGTTGGTTCGTTGGTTCTTTGGTTCGTTGGTTTCGTTGGTTCGCTGGTTCGTTGGTTCGTTGGTTCGTTGGTTCGTTGGTTCTTTGGTTCGTTGGTTCGTTTGTTTCTTTGGTCGTTTGTTCGTTTGTTCGTTGGTTCGATTGTTCGTTTGTTCGCTGGTTCGTTGGTTCGTTGGTTCGTTGGTTCGTTGGTTCGTTGGTTCGTTGGTTCGTTGGTTCGTTGGTTCGTTGGTTCGTTGGTTCGTTGGTTCGTTGGTTCGTTTGTTTCTTTGTTTCTTTCTTTCTTTGTTCGTTGGTTCGATGGTTCGTTGGTTCGTTGGTTCGTTGGTTCGTTGGTTCGTTGGTTCGTTGGTTCGTTGTTGTTCGTTGGTTCGTTGGTTCGTTGGTTCGTTGGTTCGTTGGTTCGTTTGTTCGTTGGTTCGTTGGTTCGTTGGTTCGTTGATTCGTTGGTTCGTTGGTTCGATGGTTCGCTGGTTCGTTGGTTCGTTGGTTCGTTGGTTCGTTGGTTCGTTGGTTCGTTGGTTCGTTGGTTCGTTGGTGCGTTGGTTCGTTGGTTCGTTGGTTCGTTGGTTCGTTGGTTCATTGGTTCGTTGGTTCGTTGCTTCGTTGGTTCGTTGGTTCGTTGGTTCGTTGGTTCGTTGGTTCGTTGGTTCGTTGGTTCGTTGATTCGTTGGTTCGTTGGTTCGTTGGTTCGTTGGTTCGTTGGTTCGTTGGTTCGTTGGTTCGTTGGTTCTGTTTGTTTCTTTGTTTCTTTCTTTCTTTGTTCGTTTGTTCGTTTGTTCGTTTGTTCGTTGGTTCGTTGGTTCGTTGGTTCGTTGGTTCGTTGGTTCGTTGGTTCGTTGGTTCGTTGGTTCGTTGGTTCGTTGGTTCGTTGGTTCGTTGGTTCGTTGGTTCGTTGGTTCCTTGGTTCGTTGGTTCGTTGGTTCGTTGGTTCGTTGGTTCGTTGGTTCGTTGGTTCGTTGGTTCGTTGGTTCGTTGGTTCGTTGGTTCGTTGGTTCGTTTGTTTCTTTGTTTCTTTCTTTCTTTGTTCGTTTGTTCGTTTGTTCGTTGGTTCGATTGTTCGTTTGTTCGCTGGTTCGTTGGTTCGTTGGTTCGTTGGTTCGTTGGTTCGTTGGTTCGTTGGTTCGTTGGTTCGTTGGTTCGTTGGTTCGTTGGTTCGTTGGTTCGTTGGTTCGTTGGTTCGTTGGTTCCTTGGTTCGTTGGTTCGTTGGTTCGTTGGTTCGTTGGTTCGTTGGTTCGTTGGTTCGTTGGTTCGTTGGTTCTTTGGTTCGTTGGTTCGTTGGTTCGTTGGTTCGTTGGTTCGTTGGTTCGTTGGTTCTTTGGTTCGTTGGTTCGTTGGTTCGTTGGTTCGTTGGTTCGTTGGTTCGTTGGTTCGTTGGTTCGTTGGTTCTTTGGTTCGTTGGTTCGTTGGTTCGTTGGTTCGTTGGTTCGTTGGTTCGTTGGTTCGTTGATTCGTTGGTTCGTTGGTTCGTTGGTTCGTTGGTTCGTTGGTTCGTTGGTTCGTTTGTTTCTTTGTTTCTTTCTTTCTTTGTTCGTTTGTTCGTTTGTTCGTTTGTTCGTTGGTTCGTTGGTTCGTTTGTTCGTTTGTTCGTTTGTTCGCTGGTTCGTTGGTTCGTTGGTTCGTTGGTTCGTTGGTTCGTTGGTTCGTTGGTTCGTTGATTCGTTGGTTCGTTGGTTCGTTGGTTCGTTTGTTCGTTTGTTCGTTTGTTCGTTTGTTCGCTGGTTCGTTGGTTCGTTGGTTCTTTGGTTCGTTGGTTCGTTGGTTCGTTGGTTCGTTGGTTCGTTGGTTCGTTGGTTCGTTGGTTCGTTGGTTCGTTGGTTCGTTGGTTCGTTGGTTCGTTGGTTCGTTGGTTCGTTGGTTCGTTGGTTCGTTGGTTCGTTGGTTCGTTGGTTCGTTGGTTCTTTGGTTCGTTGGTTCGTTGGTTCGTTGGTTCGTTGGTTCGTTGGTTCGTTGGTTCGTTGGTTCCTTGGTTCCATGGTTCCTTGGTTCGTTGGTTCGTTTGTTTCTTAGTTTCTTTCTTTCTTTGTTCGTTTGTTCGTTTGTTCGTTTGTTCGTTTGTTCGTTTGTTCGTTTGTTCGTTTGTTCGTTGGTTCGTTTTTTCGTTTGTTCGCTGGTTCGTTGGTTCGTTGGTTCGTTGGTTCGTTGGTTCGTTGGTTCGTTGGTTCGTTGGTTCGTTGGTTCGTTGGTTCGTTGGTTCGTTGGTTCGTTGGTTCGTTGGTTCGTTGGTTCGTTGGTTCGTTGGTTCGTTGGTTCCTTGGTTCGTTGGTTCGTTGGTTCGTTGGTTCGTTGGTTCCTTGGTTCGTTGGTTCGTTGGTTCTTTGGTTCGTTGGTTCTTTGGTTCGTTGGTTCGTTGGTTCGTTGGTTCGTTGGTTCGTTGGTTCGTTGGTTCGTTGGTTCGTTGGTTCGTTGGTTCGTTGGTTCGTTGGTTCGTTGGTTCGTTCGTTCGTTGGTTCGTTGGTTCGTTGGTTCGTTGGTTCGTTGGTTCGTTGGTTCGTTGGTTCGTTGGTTCGTTGGTTCGTTGGTTCGTTGGTTCGTTGGTTCCTTGGTTCGTTGGTTCGTTGGTTCTTTGGTTCGTTGGGTCGTTGGTTCGTTGGTTCGTTGGTTCGTTGGTTCGTTGGTTCGTTGGTTCGTTGGTTCGTTGGTTCGTTGGTTCGTTGGTTCGTTGGTTCGTTGTTTCGTTGGTTCGTTGGTTCGTTGGTTCGTTGGTTCGTTGGTTCGTTGGTTCGTTGGTTCGTTGGTTCGTTGGTTCGTTGGTTCGTTGGTTCGTTGGTTCGTTGGTTCGTTGGTTCGTTGGTTCGTTTGTTTCTTTGTTTCTTTCTTTCTTTGTTCGTTGGTTCGTTGGTTCGTTGGTTCGTTGGTTCGTTGGTTCGTTGGTTCGTTGGTTCGTTGGTTCGTTGGTTCGTTGGTTCGTTGGTTCGTTGGTTCGTTGGTTCGTTGGTTCGTTGGTTCGCTGGTTCGTTGGTTCGTTGGTTCGTTGGTTCTTTGGTTCGTTGGTTCGTTGGTTCGCTGGTTCGTTGGTTCGTTGGTTCGTTGGTTCGTTGGTTCTTTGGTTCGTTGGTTCGTTTGTTTCTTTGATCGTTTGTTCGTTTGTTCGTTGGTTCGATTGTTCGTTTGTTCGCTGGTTCGTTGGTTCGTTGGTTCGTTGGTTCGTTGGTTCGTTGGTTCGTTGGTTCGTTGGTTCGTTGGTTCGTTGGTTCGTTGGTTCGTTTGTTTCTTTGTTTCTTTCTTTCTTTGTTCGTTGGTTCGATGGTTCGTTGGTTCGTTGGTTCGTTGGTTCGTTGGTTCGTTGGTTCGTTGGTTCGTTGGTTCGTTGGTTCGTTGGTTCGTTGGTTCGTTGGTTCGTTGGTTCGTTTGTTCGTTGGTTCGTTGGTTCGTTGGTTCGTTGATTCGTTGGTTCGTTGGTTCGATGGTTCGCTGGTTCGTTGGTTCGTTGGTTCGTTGGTTCGTTGGTTCGTTGGTTCGTTGGTTCGTTGGTTCGTTGGTGCGTTGGTTCGTTGGTTCGTTGGTTCGTTGGTTCGTTGGTTCATTGGTTCGTTGGTTCGTTGCTTCGTTGGTTCGTTGGTTCGTTGGTTCGTTGGTTCGTTGGTTCGTTGGTTCGTTGGTTCGTTGATTCGTTGGTTCGTTGGTTCGTTGGTTCGTTGGTTCGTTGGTTCGTTGGTTCGTTGGTTCGTTTGTTTCTTTGTTTCTTTCTTTCTTTGTTCGTTTGTTCGTTTGTTCGTTTGTTCGTTGGTTCGTTGGTTCGTTGGTTCGTTGGTTCGTTGGTTCGTTGGTTCGTTGGTTCGTTGGTTCGTTGGTTCGTTGGTTCGTTGGTTCGTTGGTTCGTTGGTTCGTTGGTTCGTTTGTTTCTTTGTTTCTTTCTTTCTTTGTTCGTTTGTTCGTTTGTTCGTTGGTTCGATTGTTCGTTTGTTCGCTGGTTCGTTGGTTCGTTGGTTCGTTGGTTCGTTGGTTCGTTGGTTCGTTGGTTCGTTGGTTCGTTGGTTCGTTGGTTCGTTGGTTCGTTGGTTCGTTGGTTCGTTGGTTCGTTGGTTCGTTGGTTCGTTGGTTCGTTGGTTCGTTGGTTCGTTGGTTCGTTGGTTCGTTGGTTCGTTGGTTCGTTGGTTCGTTGGTTCGTTGGTTCTTTGGTTCGTTGGTTCGTTGGTTCGTTGGTTCGTTGGTTCGTTGGTTCGTTGGTTCGTTGTTCGTTGGTTCGTTGGTTCGTTGGTTCGTTGGTTCGTTTGTTTCTTTGTTTCTTTCTTTCTTTGTTCGTTGGTTCGATGGTTCGTTGGTTCGTTGGTTCGTTGGTTCGTTGGTTCGTTGGTTCGTTGGTTCGTTGGTTCGTTGGTTCGTTGGTTCGTTGGTTCGTTGGTTCGTTGGTTCGTTGGTTCGTTTGTTCGTTGGTTCGTTGGTTCGTTGGTTCGTTGGTTCCTTGGTTCGTTGGTTCGTTGGTTCGTTGGTTCGTTTGTTTCTTAGTTTCTTTTCTTTCGTTTGTTCGTTTGTTCGTTTGTTCGTTTGTTCGTTTGTTCGTTTGTTCGTTTGTTCGTTGGTTCGTTTTTTCGTTTGTTCGCTGGTTCGTTGGTTCGTTGGTTCGTTGGTTCGGTTCGTTGGTTCGTTGGTTCGTTGGTTCGTTGGTTCGTTGGTTCGTTGGTTCGTTGGTTCGTTGGTTCGTTGGTTCGTTGGTTCGTTGGTTCGTTGGTTCGTTGGTTCGTTGGTTCGTTGGTTCCTTGGTTCGTTGGTTCGTTGGTTCGTTGGTTCGTTGGTTCCTTGGTTCGTTGGTTCGTTGGTTCTTTGGTTCGTTGGTTCTTTGGTTCGTTGGTTCGTTGGTTCGTTGGTTCGTTGGTTCGTTGGTTCGTTGGTTCGTTGGTTCGTTGGTTCGTTGGTTCGTTGGTTCGTTGGTTCGTTGGTTCGTTGGTTCGTTGGTTCGTTGGTTCGTTGGTTCGTTGGTTCGTTGGTTCGTTGGTTCGTTGGTTCGTTGGTTCGTTGGTTCGTTGGTTCGTTGGTTCCTTGGTTCGTTGGTTCGTTGGTTCTTTGGTTCGTTGGGTCGTTGGTTCGTTGGTTCGTTGGTTCGTTGGTTCGTTGGTTCGTTGGTTCGTTGGTTCGTTGGTTCGTTGGTTCGTTGGTTCGTTGTTTCGTTGTTTCGTTGGTTCGTTGGTTCGTTGGTTCGTTGGTTCGTTGGTTCGTTGGTTCGTTGGTTCGTTGGTTCGTTGGTTCGTTGGTTCGTTGGTTCGTTGGTTCGTTGGTTCGTTGGTTCGTTTGTTTCTTTGTTTCTTTCTTTCTTTGTTCGTTGGTTCGTTGGTTCGTTGGTTCGTTGGTTCGTTGGTTCGTTGGTTCGTTGGTTCGTTGGTTCGTTGGTTCGTTGGTTCGTTGGTTCGTTGGTTCGTTGGTTCGCTGGTTCGTTGGTTCGTTGGTTCGTTGGTTCTTTGGTTCGTTGGTTCGTTGGTTCGCTGGTTCGTTGGTTCGTTGGTTCGTTGGTTCGTTGGTTCTTTGGTTCGTTGGTTCGTTTGTTTCTTTGGTCGTTTGTTCGTTTGTTCGTTGGTTCGATTGTTCGTTTGTTCGCTGGTTCGTTGGTTCGTTGGTTCGTTGGTTCGTTGGTTCGTTGGTTCGTTGGTTCGTTGGTTCGTTGGTTCGTTGGTTCGTTGGTTCGTTTGTTTCTTTGTTTCTTTCTTTCTTTGTTCGTTGGTTCGATGGTTCGTTGGTTCGTTGGTTCGTTGGTTCGTTGGTTCGTTGGTTCGTTGGTTCGTTGGTTCGTTGGTTCGTTGGTTCGTTGGTTCGTTGGTTCGTTGGTTCGTTTGTTCGTTGGTTCGTTGGTTCGTTGGTTCGTTGATTCGTTGGTTCGTTGGTTCGATGGTTCGCTGGTTCGTTGGTTCGTTGGTTCGTTGGTTCGTTGGTTCGTTGGTTCGTTGGTTCGTTGGTTCGTTGGTGCGTTGGTTCGTTGGTTCGTTGGTTCGTTGGTTCGTTGGTTCATTGGTTCGTTGGTTCGTTGCTTCGTTGGTTCGTTGGTTCGTTGGTTCGTTGGTTCGTTGGTTCGTTGGTTCGTTGGTTCGTTGATTCGTTGGTTCGTTGGTTCGTTGGTTCGTTGGTTCGTTGGTTCGTTGGTTCGTTGGTTCGTTTGTTTCTTTGTTTCTTTCTTTCTTTGTTCGTTTGTTCGTTTGTTCGTTTGTTCGTTGGTTCGTTGGTTCGTTGGTTCGTTGGTTCGTTCGTTGGTTCGTTGGTTCGTTGGTTCGTTGGTTCGTTGGTTCGTTGGTTCGTTGGTTCGTTGGTTCGTTGGTTCGTTGGTTCCTTGGTTCGTTGGTTCGTTGGTTCGTTGGTTCGTTGGTTCGTTGGTTCGTTGGTTCGTTGGTTCGTTGGTTCGTTGGTTCGTTGGTTCGTTGGTTCGTTGGTTCGTTTGTTTCTTTGTTTCTTTCTTTCTTTGTTCGTTTGTTCGTTTGTTCGTTGGTTCGATTGTTCGTTTGTTCGCTGGTTCGTTGGTTCGTTGGTTCGTTGGTTCGTTGGTTCGTTGGTTCGTTGGTTCGTTGGTTCGTTGGTTCGTTGGTTCGTTGGTTCGTTGGTTCGTTGGTTCGTTGGTTCGTTGGTTCCTTGGTTCGTTGGTTCGTTGGTTCGTTGGTTCGTTGGTTCGTTGGTTCGTTGGTTCGTTGGTTCGTTGGTTCTTTGGTTCGTTGGTTCGTTGGTTCGTTGGTTCGTTGGTTCGTTGGTTCGTTGGTTCTTTGGTTCGTTGGTTCGTTGGTTCGTGTTCGTTGGTTCGTTGGTTCGTTGGTTCTTTGGTTCGTTGGTTCGTTGGTTCGTTGGTTCGTTGGTTCGTTGGTTCGTTGGTTCGTTGATTCGTTGGTTCGTTGGTTCGTTGGTTCGTTGGTTCGTTGGTTCGTTGGTTCGTTTGTTTCTTTGTTTCTTTCTTTCTTTGTTCGTTTGTTCGTTTGTTCGTTTGTTCGTTGGTTCGTTGGTTCGTTTGTTCGTTTGTTCGTTTGTTCGCTGGTTCGTTGGTTCGTTGGTTCGTTGGTTCGTTGGTTCGTTGGTTCGTTGGTTCGTTGATTCGTTGGTTCGTTGGTTCGTTGGTTCGTTTGTTCGTTTGTTCGTTTGTTCGTTTGTTCGCTGGTTCGTTGGTTCGTTGGTTCTTTGGTTCGTTGGTTCGTTGGTTCGTTGGTTCGTTGGTTCGTTGGTTCGTTGGTTCGTTGGTTCGTTGGTTCGTTGGTTCGTTGGTTCGTTGGTTCGTTGGTTCGTTGGTTCGTTGGTTCGTTGGTTCGTTGGTTCGTTGGTTCGTTGGTTCGTTGGTTCTTTGGTTCGTTGGTTCGTTGGTTCGTTGGTTCGTTGGTTCGTTGGTTCGTTGGTTCGTTGGTTCCTTGGTTCCATGGTTCCTTGGTTCGTTGGTTCGTTTGTTTCTTAGTTTCTTTCTTTCTTTGTTCGTTTGTTCGTTTGTTCGTTTGTTCGTTTGTTCGTTTGTTCGTTTGTTCGTTTGTTCGTTGGTTCGTTTTTTCGTTTGTTCGCTGGTTCGTTGGTTCGTTGGTTCGTTGGTTCGTTGGTTCGTTGGTTCGTTGGTTCGTTGGTTCGTTGGTTCGTTGGTTCGTTGGTTCGTTGGTTCGTTGGTTCGTTGGTTCGTTGGTTCGTTGGTTCGTTGGTTCCTTGGTTCGTTGGTTCGTTGGTTCGTTGGTTCGTTGGTTCCTTGGTTCGTTGGTTCGTTGGTTCTTTGGTTCGTTGGTTCTTTGGTTCGTTGGTTCGTTGGTTCGTTGGTTCGTTGGTTCGTTGGTTCGTTGGTTCGTTGGTTCGTTGGTTCGTTGGTTCGTTGGTTCGTTGGTTCGTTGGTTCGTTCGTTCGTTGGTTCGTTGGTTCGTTGGTTCGTTGGTTCGTTGGTTCGTTGGTTCGTTGGTTCGTTGGTTCGTTGGTTCGTTGGTTCGTTGGTTCGTTGGTTCCTTGGTTCGTTGGTTCGTTGGTTCTTTGGTTCGTTGGGTCGTTGGTTCGTTGGTTCGTTGGTTCGTTGGTTCGTTGGTTCGTTGGTTCGTTGGTTCGTTGGTTCGTTGGTTCGTTGGTTCGTTGGTTCGTTGTTTCGTTGGTTCGTTGGTTCGTTGGTTCGTTGGTTCGTTGGTTCGTTGGTTCGTTGGTTCGTTGGTTCGTTGGTTCGTTGGTTCGTTGGTTCGTTGGTTCGTTGGTTCGTTGGTTCGTTGGTTCGTTTGTTTCTTTGTTTCTTTCTTTCTTTGTTCGTTGGTTCGTTGGTTCGTTGGTTCGTTGGTTCGTTGGTTCGTTGGTTCGTTGGTTCGTTGGTTCGTTGGTTCGTTGGTTCGTTGGTTCGTTGGTTCGTTGGTTCGTTGGTTCGTTGGTTCGCTGGTTCGTTGGTTCGTTGGTTCGTTGGTTCTTTGGTTCGTTGGTTCGTTGGTTCGCTGGTTCGTTGGTTCGTTGGTTCGTTGGTTCGTTGGTTCTTTGGTTCGTTGGTTCGTTTGTTTCTTTGATCGTTTGTTCGTTTGTTCGTTGGTTCGATTGTTCGTTTGTTCGCTGGTTCGTTGGTTCGTTGGTTCGTTGGTTCGTTGGTTCGTTGGTTCGTTGGTTCGTTGGTTCGTTGGTTCGTTGGTTCGTTGGTTCGTTTGTTTCTTTGTTTCTTTCTTTCTTTGTTCGTTGGTTCGATGGTTCGTTGGTTCGTTGGTTCGTTGGTTCGTTGGTTCGTTGGTTCGTTGGTTCGTTGGTTCGTTGGTTCGTTGGTTCGTTGGTTCGTTGGTTCGTTGGTTCGTTTGTTCGTTGGTTCGTTGGTTCGTTGGTTCGTTGATTCGTTGGTTCGTTGGTTCGATGGTTCGCTGGTTCGTTGGTTCGTTGGTTCGTTGGTTCGTTGGTTCGTTGGTTCGTTGGTTCGTTGGTTCGTTGGTGCGTTGGTTCGTTGGTTCGTTGGTTCGTTGGTTCGTTGGTTCATTGGTTCGTTGGTTCGTTGCTTCGTTGGTTCGTTGGTTCGTTGGTTCGTTGGTTCGTTGGTTCGTTGGTTCGTTGGTTCGTTGATTCGTTGGTTCGTTGGTTCGTTGGTTCGTTGGTTCGTTGGTTCGTTGGTTCGTTGGTTCGTTTGTTTCTTTGTTTCTTTCTTTCTTTGTTCGTTTGTTCGTTTGTTCGTTTGTTCGTTGGTTCGTTGGTTCGTTGGTTCGTTGGTTCGTTGGTTCGTTGGTTCGTTGGTTCGTTGGTTCGTTGGTTCGTTGGTTCGTTGGTTCGTTGGTTCGTTGGTTCGTTGGTTCGTTGGTTCGTTTGTTTCTTTGTTTCTTTCTTTCTTTGTTCGTTTGTTCGTTTGTTCGTTGGTTCGATTGTTCGTTTGTTCGCTGGTTCGTTGGTTCGTTGGTTCGTTGGTTCGTTGGTTCGTTGGTTCGTTGGTTCGTTGGTTCGTTGGTTCGTTGGTTCGTTGGTTCGTTGGTTCGTTGGTTCGTTGGTTCGTTGGTTCGTTGGTTCGTTGGTTCGTTGGTTCGTTGGTTCGTTGGTTCGTTGGTTCGTTGGTTCGTTGGTTCGTTGGTTCGTTGGTTCTTTGGTTCGTTGGTTCGTTGGTTCGTTGGTTCGTTGGTTCGTTGGTTCGTTGGTTCGTTGGTTCGTTGGTTCGTTGGTTCGTTGGTTCGTTGGTTCGTTTGTTTCTTTGTTTCTTTCTTTCTTTGTTCGTTGGTTCGATGGTTCGTTGGTTCGTTGGTTCGTTGGTTCGTTGGTTCGTTGGTTCGTTGGTTCGTTGGTTCGTTGGTTCGTTGGTTCGTTGGTTCGTTGGTTCGTTGGTTCGTTGGTTCGTTTGTTCGTTGGTTCGTTGGTTCGTTGGTTCTTTGATTCGTTGGTTCGTTGGTTCGATGGTTCGCTGGTTCGTTGGTTCGTTGGTTCGTTGGTTCGTTGGTTCGTTGGTTCGTTGGTTCGTTGGTTCGTTGGTGCGTTGGTTCGTTGGTTCGTTGGTTCGTTGGTTCGTTGGTTCATTGGTTCGTTGGTTCGTTGGTTCGTTGGTTCGTTGGTTCGTTGGTTCGTTGGTTCGTTGGTTCGTTGGTTCGTTGGTTCGTTGGTTCGTTCGTTCGTTGGTTCGTTGGTTCGTTGGTTCGTTGGTTCGTTGGTTCGTTGGTTCGTTGGTTCGTTGGTTCGTTGGTTCGTTGGTTCGTTGGTTCGTTGGTTCGTTGGTTCCTTGGTTCGTTGGTTCGTTGGTTCTTTGGTTCGTTGGGTCGTTGGTTCGTTGGTTCGTTGGTTCGTTGGTTCGTTGGTTCGTTGGTTCGTTGGTTCGTTGTTTCGTTGGTTCGTTGGTTCGTTGGTTCGTTGGTTCGTTGGTTCGTTGGTTCGTTGGTTCGTTGGTTCGTTGGTTCGTTGGTTCGTTGGTTCGTTGGTTCGTTGGTTCGTTGGTTCGTTGGTTCGTTGGTTCGTTGGTTCGTTGGTTCGTTTGTTTCTTTGTTTCTTTCTTTCTTTGTTCGTTTGTTCGTTTCTTCGTTGGTTCGTTTGTTCGTTTGTTCGTTGGTTCGTTGGTTCGTTGGTTCGTTGGTTCGTTGGTTCGTTGGTTCGTTGGTTCGTTGGTTCGTTGGTTCGTTGGTTCGTTGGTTCGTTGGTTCGTTGGTTCGTTGGTTCGTTGGTTCGTTGGTTCGTTGTTTCGTTGGTTCGTTGGTTCGTTGGTTCGTTGGTTCGTTGGTTCGTTGGTTCGTTGGTTCGTTGGTTCGTTGGTTCGTTGGTTCGTTGGTTCGTTGGTTCGTTTGTTTCTTTGTTTCTTTCTTTCTTTGTTCGTTGGTTCGTTGGTTCGTTGGTTCGTTGGTTCGCTGGTTCGTTGGTTCGTTGGTTCGTTGGTTCTTTGGTTCGTTGGTTCGTTGGTTCGCTGGTTCGTTGGTTCGTTGGTTCGTTGGTTCTTTGGTTCGTTGGTTCGTTGGTTCGTTGGTTCGTTGGTTCGTTGGTTCGTTGGTTCGTTGGTTCCTTGGTTCGTTGGTTCGTTGGTTCGTTGGTTCGTTGGTTCTTTGGTTCGTTGGTTCGTTGGGTCGTTGGTTCGTTGGTTCGTTGGTTCGTTTGTTCGTTGGTTCGTTTGTTCGTTGGTTCGTTTGTTCGTTTGTTTCTTTGTTTGTTTCTTTCTTTGTTCGTTTGTTCGTTGGTTCGTTGGTTCGTTTGTTTCTTTGTTTCTTTCTTTCTTTGTTCGTTTGTTCGTTGGTTCGTTGGTTCGTTGGTTCGTTGGTTCGTTGGTTCGTTTGTTTCTTTGATCGTTTGTTCGTTTGTTCGTTGGTTCGATTGTTCGTTTGTTCGCTGGTTCGTTGGTTCGTTGGTTCGTTGGTTCGTTGGTTCGTTGGTTCGTTGGTTCGTTGGTTCGTTGGTTCGTTGGTTCGTTGGTTCGTTTGTTTCTTTGTTTCTTTCTTTCTTTGTTCGTTGGTTCGATGGTTCGTTGGTTCGTTGGTTCGTTGGTTCGTTGGTTCGTTGGTTCGTTGGTTCGTTGGTTCGTTGGTTCGTTGGTTCGTTGGTTCGTTGGTTCGTTGGTTCGTTGGTTCGTTTGTTCGTTGGTTCGTTGGTTCGTTGGTTCGTTGATTCGTTGGTTCGTTGGTTCGATGGTTCGCTGGTTCGTTGGTTCGTTGGTTCGTTGGTTCGTTGGTTCGTTGGTTCGTTGGTTCGTTGGTTCGTTGGTGCGTTGGTTCGTTGGTTCGTTGGTTCGTTGGTTCGTTGGTTCATTGGGTCGTTGGTTCGTTGCTTCGTTGGTTCGTTGGTTCGTTGGTTCGTTGGTTCGTTGGTTCGTTGGTTCGTTGGTTCGTTGGTTCGTTGGTTCGTTGGTTCGTTGGTTCGTTGGTTCGTTGGTTCGTTGGTTCGTTGGTTCGTTGGTTCGTTTGTTTCTTTGTTTCTTTCTTTCTTTGTTCGTTTGTTCGTTTGTTCGTTGGTTCGATTGTTCGTTTGTTCGCTGGTTCGTTGGTTCGTTGGTTCGTTGGTTCGTTGGTTCGTTGGTTCGTTGGTTCGTTGGTTCGTTGGTTCGTTGGTTCTTTGGTTCGTTGGTTCGTTGGTTCGTTGGTTCGTTGGTTCGTTGGTTCGTTGGTTCGTTGATTCGTTGGTTCGTTGGATCGTTGGTTCGTTGGTTCGTTGGTTCGTTGGTTCGTTTGTTTCTTTGTTTCTTTCTTTCTTTGTTCGTTTGTTCGTTTGTTCGTTTGTTCGTTGGTTCGTTGGTTCGTTGGTTCGTTGGTTCGTTGGTTCGTTGGTTCGTTGGTTCGTTGGTTCGTTGGTTCGTTGGTTCGTTGGTTCGTTTGTTCGTTGGTTCGTTTGTTCGTTGGTTCGTTGGTTCGTTTGTTTCTTTGTTTCTTTCTTTCTTTGTTCGTTTGTTCGTTTGTTCGTTGGTTCGATTGTTCGTTTGTTCGCTGGTTCGTTGGTTCGTTGGTTCGTTGGTTCGTTGGTTCGTTGGTTCGTTGGTTCGTTGGTTCGTTGGTTCGTTGGTTCGTTGGTTCGTTGGTTCGTTGGTTCGTTGGTTCGTTGGTTCGTTGGTTCGTTGGTTCGTTGGTTCGTTGGTTCGTTGGTTCTTTGGTTCGTTGGTTCGTTGGTTCGTTGGTTCGTTGGTTCGTTGGTTCGTTGGTTCGTTGATTCGTTGGTTCGTTGGTTCGTTGGTTCGTTGGTTCGTTGGTTCGTTGGTTCGTTGGTTCGTTTGTTTCTTTGTTTCTTTCTTTCTTTGTTCGTTTGTTCGTTTGTTCGTTTGTTCGTTGGTTCGTTGGTTCGTTTGTTCGTTTGTTCGTTTGTTCGCTGGTTCGTTGGTTCGTTGGTTCGTTGGTTCGTTGGTTCGTTGGTTCGTTGGTTCGTTGGTTCGTTGGTTCGTTGGTTCGTTTGTTCGTTTGTTCGTTTGTTCGTTTGTTCGCTGGTTCGTTGGTTCGTTGGTTCTTTGGTTCGTTGGTTCGTTGGTTCGTAGGTTCGTTGGTTCGTTGGTTCGTTGGTTCGTTGGTTCGTTGGTTCGTTGGTTCGTTGGTTCGTTGGTTTGTTGGTTCGTTGGTTCGTTGGTTCGTTGGTTCGTTGGTTCGTTGGTTCGTTGGTTCGTTGGTTCTTTGGTTCGTTGGTTCGTTGGTTCGTTGGTTCGTTGGTTCGTTGGTTCGTTGGTTCGTTTGTTCGTTTGTTCGTTTGTTCGCTGGTTCGTTGGTTCGTTGGTTCTTTGGTTCGTTGGTTCGTTGGTTCGTAGGTTCGTTGGTTCGTTGGTTCGTTGGTTCGTTGGTTCGTTGGTTCGTTGGTTCGTTGGTTCGTTGGTTTGTTGGTTCGTTGGTTCGTTGGTTCGTTGGTTCGTTGGTTCGTTTGTTCGTTTGTTCGTTTGTTCGTTTGTTCGCTGGTTCGTTGGTTCGTTGGTTCGTTGGTTCGTTGGTTCGTTTGTTTCTTTGTTTCTTTCTTTCTTTGTTCGTTTGTTCGTTGGTTCGTTGGTTCGTTTGTTTCTTTGTTTCTTTCTTTCTTTGTTCGTTTGTTCGTTGGTTCGTTGGTTCGTTGGTTCGTTGGTTCGTTTGTTTCTTTGTTTCTTTCTTTCTTTGTTCGTTGGTTCGATTGTTCGTTTGTTCGCTGGTTCGTTGGTTCGTTGGTTCGTTGGTTCGTTGGTTCGTTGGTTCGTTGGTTCGTTGGTTCGTTGGGTCGTTGGTTCGTTGGTTCGTTGGTTCGTTGGTTCGTTGGTTCGTTGGTTCGTTGGTTCGTTGTTTCGTTGGTTCGTTGGTTCGTTGGTTCGTTGGTTCGTTGGTTCGTTGGTTCGTTGGTTCGTTGGTTCGTTGGTTCGTTGGTTCGTTGGTTCGTTGGTTCGTTGGTTCGTTGGTTCGTTGGTTCGTTGGTTCGTTGGTTCGTTGGTTCGTTGGTTCGTTGGTTCGTTGGTTCGTTGGTTCGTTGGTTCGTTGGTTCGTTGGTTCGTTGGTTCGTTGGTTCGTTGGTTCGTTTGTTTCTTTGTTTCTTTCTTTCTTTGTTCGTTTGTTCGTTTCTTCGCTGGTTCGTTTGTTCGTTTGTTCGTTGGTTCGTTGGTTCGTTGGTTCGTTGGTTCGTTGGTTCGTTGGTTCGTTGGTTCGTTGGTTCGTTGGTTCGTTGGTTCGTTGGTTCGTTGGTTCGTTGGTTCGTTGGTTCGTTGGTTCGTTGGTTCGTTGGTTCGTTGGTTCGTTGGTTCGTTTGTTTCTTTGTTTGTTTCTTTCTTTGTTCGTTGGTTCGTTGGTTCGTTGGTTCGTTGGTTCGTTGGTTCGTTGGTTCGTTGGTTCGTTGGTTCGTTGGTTCGTTGGTTCGTTGGTTCGTTGGTTCGCTGGTTCGTTGGTTCGTTGGTTCGTTGGTTCTTTGGTTCGTTGGTTCGTTGGTTCGTTGGTTCGTTGGTTCGTTGGTTCGTTGGTTCGTTGGTTCCTTGGTTCGTTGGTTCGTTGGTTCGTTGGTTCGTTGGTTCGTTGGTTCTTTGGTTCGTTGGTTCGTTGGTTCGTTGGTTCGTTGGTTCGTTGGTTCGTTGGTTCGTTGATTCGTTGGTTCGTTGGTTCGTTGGTTCGTTTGTTTCTTTGTTTCTTTGTTTCTTTCTTTCTTTGTTCGTTTGTTCGTTTGTTCGTTTGTTCGTTGGTTCGTTGGTTCGTTTGTTCGTTTGTTAGTTTGTTCGTTTGTTCGCTGGTTCGTTGGTTCGTTGGTTCGTTGGTTCGTTGGTTCGTTTTTTCGTTTGTTCGCTGGTTCGTTGGTTCGTTGGTTCGTTGGTTCGTTGGTTCGTTGGTTCGTTGGTTCGTTGGTTCGTTGGTTCGTTGGTTCGTTGGTTCGTTGGTTCGTTTGTTTCTTTGTTTCTTTCTTTCTTTGTTCGTTTGTTCGTTTGTTCGTTTGTTCGTTTGTTCGTTGGGTCGTTGGTTCGTTGGTTCGTTGGTTCGTTGGTTCGTTGGTTCGTTGGTTCGTTGGTTCGTTGATTCGTTGGTTCGTTGGTTCGTTGGTTCGTTGGTTCGTTGGTTCGTTGGTTCGTTGGTTCGTTTGTTTCTTTGTTTCTTTCTTTCTTTGTTCGTTTGTTCGTTTCTTCGTTGGTTCGTTGGTTCGTTTGTTCGTTTGTTCGCTGGTTCGTTGGTTCGTTGGTTCGTTGGTTCGTTGGTTCGTTGGTTCGTTGGTTCGTTGGTTCGTTGGTTCCTTGGTTCGTTGGTTCGTTGGTTCGTTGGTTCGTTGGTTCTTTGGTTCGTTGGTTCGTTGGTTCGTTGGTTCGTTGGTTCGTTGGTTCGCTGGTTCGTTGGTTCGTTGGTTCGTTGGTTCGTTGATTCGTTGGTTCGTTGGTTCGTTGGTTCGTTGGTTCGTTGGTTCGTTGGTTCGTTGGTTCGTTGGTTCGTTGGTTCGTTGGTTCGTTGGTTCGTTGGTTCGTTGGTTCGTTGGTTCGTTGGTTCGTTGGTTCGTTGGTTCGTTGGTTCGTTGGTTCGTTGGTTCGTTGGTTCGTTGGTTCGTTGGTTCGTTGGTTCATTGCTTCGTTGGTTCGTTGGTTCGTTGGTTCGTTGGTTCGTTGGTTCGTTGGTTCGTTTGTTTCTTTGTTTCTTTCTTTCTTTGTTCGTTTGTTCGTTTGTTCGTTTGTTCGTTGGGTCGTTGGTTCGTTGGTTCGTTGGTTCGTTGGTTCGTTGGTTCGTTGGTTCGTTGGTTCGTTGGTTCGTTGGTTCGTTGGTTCGTTGGTTCATTGGTTCGTTGGTTCGTTGGTTCGTTGGTTCGTTGGTTCGTTGGTTCGTTGGTTCGTTTGTTTCTTTGTTTCTTTCTTTCTTTGTTCGTTTGTTCGTTTGTTCGTTTGTTCGTTTGTTCGTTGGGTCGTTGGTTCGTTGGTTCGTTGGTTCGTTGGTTCGTTGGTTCGTTGGTTCGTTGGTTCGTTGGTTCATTGGTTCGTTGGTTCGTTGGTTCGTTGGTTCGTTGGTTCGTTGGTTCGTTGGTTCGTTGGTTCGTTGGTTCGTTGGTTCGTTGATTCGTTGGTTCGTTGGTTCGTTGGTTCGTTGGTTCGTTGGTTCGTTGGTGCGTTTGTTTCTTTGTTTCTTTCTTTCTTTGTTCGTTTGTTCGTTTGTTCGTTTGTTCGTTGGTTCGTTGGTTCGTTGGTTCGTAGGTTCGTTGGTTCGTTGGTTCGTTGGTTCGTTGGGTCGTTGGTTCGTTGGTTCGTTGGTTCGTTGGTTCGTTGGTTCGTTTGTTTCTTTGTTTCTTTCTTTCTTTGTTCGTTTGTTCGTTTGTTCGTTGGTTCGTTTGTTCGTTTGTTCGTTGGTTCGTTGGTTCGTTGGTTCGTAGGTTCGTTGGTTCGTTGGTTCGTTGGTTCGTTGGTTCGTTGGTTCGTTGGTTCGTTGGTTCGTTGGTTCGTTGGTTCGTTGGTTCGTTTGTTTCTTTGTTTCTTTCTTTCTTTGTTCGTTTGTTCGTTTGTTCGTTGGTTCGATTGTTCGTTTGTTCGCTGGTTCGTTGGTTCGTTGGTTCGTTGGTTCGTTGATTCGTTGGTTCGTTGGTTCGTTGGTTCGTTGGTTCGTTGGTTCGTTGGTTCGTTGGTTCGTTGGTTCGTTGGTTCGTTGGTTCGTTGGTTCGTTGGTTCGTTGGTTCGTTGGTTCGTTGGTTCTTTGGTTCGTTGGTTCGTTGGTTCGTTGGTTCGTTGGTTCGTTGGTTCGTTGGTTCGTTGATTCGTTGGTTCGTTGGTTCGTTGGTTCGTTGGTTCGTTGGTTCGTTGGTTCGTTTGATTCTTTGTTTCTTTCTTTCTTTGTTCGTTTGTTCGTTTGTTCGTTTGTTCGTTGGTTCGTTGGTTCGTTTGTTCGTTTGTTCGTTTGTTCGCTGGTTCGTTGGTTCGTTGGTTCGTTGGTTCGTTGGTTCGTTGGTTCGTTGGTTCGTTGGTTCGTTGGTTCGTTGGTTCGTTGGTTCGTTTGTTCGTTTGTTCGTTTGTTCGTTTGTTCGCTGGTTCGTTGGTTCGTTGGTTCTTTGGTTCGTTGGTTCGTTGGTTCGTAGGTTCGTTGGTTCGTTGGTTCGTTGGTTCGTTGGTTCGTTGGTTCGTTGGTTCGTTGGTTCGTTGGTTCGTTGGTTCGTTGGTTCGTTGGTTCGTTGGTTCGTTGGTTCGTTGGTTCGTTGGTTCGTTGGTTCTTTGGTTCGTTGGTTCGTTGGTTCGTTGGTTCGTTGGTTCGTTGGTTCGTTGGTTCGTTGGTTCGTTGGTTCCTTGGTTCGTTGGTTCGTTGGTTCGTTTGTTTCTTTGTTTCTTTCTTTCTTTGATCGTTTGTTCGTTTGTTGGTTTGTTCGTTTGTTCGTTTGTTCGTTGGTTCGTTTTTTCGTTTGTTCGCTGGTTCGTTGGTTCGTTGGTTCGTTGGTTCGTTGGTTCGTTGGTTCGTTGGTTCGTTGGTTCGTTGGTTCGTTGGTTCGTTGGTTCGTTGGTTCGTTGGTTCGTTGGTTCGTTGGTTCGTTGGTTCGCTGGTTCGTTGGTTCCTTGGTTCGTTGGTTCGTTGGTTCGTTGGTTCGTTGGTTCCTTGGTTCGTTGGTTCGATGGTTCTTTGGTTCGTTGGTTCTTTGGTTCGTTGGTTCGTTGGTTCGTTGGTTCGTTGGTTCGTTGGTTCGTTGGTTCGTTGGTTCGTTGGTTCGTTGGTTCGTTGGTTCGTTGGTTCGTTGGTTCGTTGGTTCGTTGGTTCGTTGGTTCGTCGGTTCGTTGGTTCGTTGGTTCGTTGGTTCGTTGGTTCGTTGGTTCGTTGGTTCGTTGGTTCGTTGGTTCGTTGGTTCGTTGGTTCGTTGGATCGTTGGTTCGTTGGTTCGTTGGTTCGTTTGTTTCTTTGTTTCTTTCTTTCTTTGTTCGTTTGTTCGTTGGTTCGTTGGTTCGTTTGTTTCTTTGTTTCTTTCTTTCTTTGTTCGTTTGTTCGTTGGTTCGTTGGTTCGTTGGTTCGTTGGTTCGTTGGTTCGTTTGTTTCTTTGTTTCTTTCTTTCTTTGTTCGTTTGTTCGTTTGTTCGTTGGTTCGATTGTTCGTTTGTTCGCTGGTTCGTTGGTTCGTTGGTTCGTTGGTTCGTTGGTTCGTTGGTTCGTTGGTTCGTTGGTTCGTTGGTTCGTTGGGTCGTTGGTTCGTTGGTTCGTTGGTTCGTTGGTTCGTTGGTTCGTTGGTTCGTTGGTTCGTTGGTTCGTTGTTTCGTTGGTTCGTTGGTTCGTTGGTTCGTTGGTTCGTTGGTTCGTTGGTTCGTTGGTTCGTTGGTGCGTTGGTTCGTTGGTTCGTTGGTTCGTTGGTTCGTTGGTTCGTTGGTTCGTTGGTTCGTTGGTTCGTTGGTTCGTTGGTTCGTTGGTTCGTTGGTTCGTTGGTTCGTTGGTTCGTTTGTTTCTTTGTTTCTTTCTTTCTTTGTTCGTTTGTTCGTTTCTTCGTTGGTTCGTTTGTTCGTTTGTTCGTTGGTTCGTTGGTTCGTTGGTTCGTTGGTTCGTTGGTTCGTTGGTTCGTTGGTTCGTTGGTTCGTTGGTTCGTTGGTTCGTTGGTTCGTTGGTTCGTTGGTTCGTTGGTTCGTTGGTTCGTTGGTTCGTTGGTTCGTTGGTTCGTTGGTTCGTTGGTTCGTTGGTTCGTTGGTTCGTTGGTTCGTTGGTTCGTTGGTTCGTTGGTTCGTTGGTTCGTTGGTTCGTTGGTTCGTTGGTTCGTTGGTTCGTTGGTTCGTTGGTTCGTTGGTTCGTTGGTTCGTTGGTTCGTTGGTTCGTTGGTTCGTTGGTTCGTTTGTTTCTTTGTTTCTTTCTTTCTTTGTTCGTTGGTTCGTTGGTTCGTTGGTTCGTTGGTTCGTTGGTTCGTTGGTTCGTTGGTTCGTTGGTTCGTTGGTTCGTTGGTTCGTTGGTTCGTTGGTTCGTTGGTTCGTTGGTTCGCTGGTTCGTTGGTTCGTTGGTTCGTTGGTTCTTTGGTTCGTTGGTTTGTTGGTTCGTTGGTTCGTTGGTTCCTTGGTTCGTTGGTTCGTTGGTTCTTTGGTTCGTTGGTTCGTTGGTTCGTTGGTTCGTTGGTTCGTTGGTTCGTTGGTTCGTTGGTTCGTTGATTCGTTGGTTCGTTGGTTCGTTGGTTCGTTTGTTTCTTTGTTTCTTTGTTTCTTTCTTTCTTTGTTCGTTTGTTCGTTTGTTCGTTTGTTCGTTGGTTCGTTGGTTCGTTTGTTCGTTTGTTAGTTTGTTCGTTTGTTCGCTGGTTCGTTGGTTCGTTGGTTCGTTGGTTCGTTGGTTCGTTTTTTCGTTTGTTCGCTGGTTCGTTGGTTCGTTGGTTCGTTGGTTCGTTGGTTCGTTGGTTCGTTGGTTCGTTGGTTCGTTGGTTCGTTGGTTCGTTGGTTCGTTTGTTTCTTTGTTTCTTTCTTTCTTTGTTCGTTTGTTCGTTTGTTCGTTTGTTCGTTTGTTCGTTGGGTCGTTGGTTCGTTGGTTCGTTGGTTCGTTGGTTCGTTGGTTCGTTGGTTCGTTGGTTCGTTGATTCGTTGGTTCGTTGGTTCGTTGGTTCGTTGGTTCGTTGGTTCGTTGGTTCGTTGGTTCGTTGGTTCGTTGGTTCGTTGGTTCGTTTGTTTCTTTGTTTCTTTCTTTCTTTGTTCGTTTGTTCGTTTCTTCGTTGGTTCGTTGGTTCGTTTGTTCGTTTGTTCGCTGGTTCGTTGGTTCGTTGGTTCGTTGGTTCGTTGGTTCGTTGGTTCGTTGGTTCGTTGGTTCGTTGGTTCGTTGGTTCGTTGGTTCCTTGGTTCGTTGGTTCGTTGGTTCGTTGGTTCGTTGGTTCTTTGGTTCGTTGGTTCGTTGGTTCGTTGGTTCGTTGGTTCGTTGGTTCGCTGGTTCGTTGGTTCGTTGGTTCGTTGGTTCGTTGATTCGTTGGTTCGTTGGTTCGTTGGTTCGTTGGTTCGTTGGTTCGTTGGTTCGTTGGTTCGTTGGTTCGTTGGTTCGTTGGTTCGTTGGTTCGTTGGTTCGTTGGTTCGTTGGTTCGTTGGTTCGTTGGTTCGTTGGTTCGTTGGTTCGTTGGTTCGTTGGTTCGTTGGTTCGTTGGTTCGTTGGTTCGTTGGTTCGTTGGTTCATTGGTTCGTTGGTTCGTTGGTTCGTTGGTTCGTTGGTTCGTTGGTTCGTTGGTTCGTTGGTTCGTTTGTTTCTTTGTTTCTTTCTTTCTTTGTTCGTTTGTTCGTTTGTTCGTTGGGTCGTTGGTTCGTTGGTTCGTTGGTTCGTTGGTTCGTTGGTTCGTTGGTTCGTTGGTTCGTTGGTTCGTTGGTTCGTTGGTTCGTTGGTTCATTGGTTCGTTGGTTCGTTGGTTCGTTGGTTCGTTGGTTCGTTGGTTCGTTGGTTCGTTTGTTTCTTTGTTTCTTTGTTTCTTTGTTCGTTTGTTCGTTTGTTCGTTTGTTCGTTTGTTCGTTGGGTCGTTGGTTCGTTGGTTCGTTGGTTCGTTGGTTCGTTGGTTCGTTGGTTCGTTGGTTCGTTGGTTCATTGGTTCGTTGGTTCGTTGGTTCGTTGGTTCGTTGGTTCGTTGGTTCGTTGGTTCGTTGGTTCGTTGGTTCGTTGGTTCGTTGATTCGTTGGTTCGTTGGTTCGTTGGTTCGTTGGTTCGTTGGTTCGTTGGTTCGTTTGTTTCTTTGTTTCTTTCTTTCTTTGTTCGTTTGTTCGTTTGTTCGTTGGTTCGTTGGTTCGTTGGTTCGTAGGTTCGTTGGTTCGTTGGTTCGTTGGTTCGTTGGTTCGTTGGTTCGTTGGTTCGTTGGTTCGTTGGTTCGTTGGTTCGTTGGTTCGTTGGTTCGTTGGTTCGTTGGTTCGTTGGTTCGTTTGTTTCTTTGTTTCTTTCTTTCTTTGTTCGTTTGTTCGTTTGTTCGTTGGTTCGATTGTTCGTTTGTTCGCTGGTTCGTTGGTTCGTTGGTTCGTTGGTTCGTTGATTCGTTGGTTCGTTGGTTCGTTGGTTCGTTGGTTCGTTGGTTCGTTGGTTCGTTGGTTCGTTGGTTCGTTGGTTCGTTGGTTCGTTGGTTCGTTGGTTCGTTGGTTCGTTGGTTCGTTGGTTCTTTGGTTCGTTGGTTCGTTGGTTCGTTGGTTCGTTGGTTCGTTGGTTCGTTGGTTCGTTGATTCGTTGGTTCGTTGGTTCGTTGGTTCGTTGGTTCGTTGGTTCGTTGGTTCGTTTGATTCTTTGTTTCTTTCTTTCTTTGTTCGTTTGTTCGTTTGTTCGTTTGTTCGTTGGTTCGTTGGTTCGTTTGTTCGTTTGTTCGTTTGTTCGCTGGTTCGTTGGTTCGTTGGTTCGTTGGTTCGTTGGTTCGTTGGTTCGTTGGTTCGTTGGTTCGTTGGTTCGTTTGTTCGTTTGTTCGTTTGTTCGTTTGTTCGCTGGTTCGTTGGTTCGTTGGTTCTTTGGTTCGTTGGTTCGTTGGTTCGTAGGTTCGTTGGTTCGTTGGTTCGTTGGTTCGTTGGTTCGTTGGTTCGTTGGTTCGTTGGTTCGTTGGTTCGTTGGTTCGTTGGTTCGTTGGTTCGTTGGTTCGTTGGTTCGTTGGTTCGTTGGTTCGTTGGTTCTTTGGTTCGTTGGTTCGTTGGTTCGTTGGTTCGTTGGTTCGTTGGTTCGTTGGTTCGTTGGTTCCTTGGTTCGTTGGTTCGTTGGTTCGTTTGTTTCTTTGTTTCTTTCTTTCTTTGATCGTTTGTTCGTTTGTTCGTTGGTTCGTTGGTTCGTTGGTTCGTTGGTTCGTTGGTTCGTTGGTTCGTTGGTTCGTTGGTTCGTTGGTTCGTTTGTTTCTTTGTTTCTTTCTTTCTTTGTTCGTTTGTTCGTTTGTTCGTTTGTTCGTTTGTTCGTTGGGTCGTTGGTTCGTTGGTTCGTTGGTTCGTTGGTTCGTTGGTTCGTTGATTCGTTGGTTCGTTGGTTCGTTGGTTCGTTGGTTCGTTGGTTCGTTGGTTCGTTGGTTCGTTGGTTCGTTGGTTCGTTTGTTTCTTTGTTTCTTTCTTTCTTTGTTCGTTTGTTCGTTTCTTCGTTGGTTCGTTGGTTCGTTTGTTCGCTGGTTCGTTGGTTCGTTGGTTCGTTGGTTCGTTGGTTCGTTGGTTCGTTGGTTCGTTGGTTCGTTGGTTCGTTGGTTCGTTGGTTCGTTGGTTCGTTGGTTCGTTGGTTCGTTTGTTTCTTTGTTTCTTTCTTTCTTTGTTCGTTTGTTCGTTTGTTCGTTGGTTCGATTGTTCGTTTGTTCGCTGGTTTGTTGGTTCGTTGGTTCGTTGGTTCGTTGATTCGTTGGTTCGTTGGTTCGTTGGTTCGTTGGTTCGTTGGTTCGTTGGTTCGTTGGTTCGTTGGTTCGTTGGTTCGTTGGTTCGTTGGTTCGTTGGTTCGTTGGTTCGTTGGTTCGTTGGTTCGTTGGTTCGTTGGTTCGTTGGTTCGTTGGTTCGTTGGTTCGTTGGTTCGTTGGTTCGTTGGTTCGTTGGTTCGTTGGTTCATTGGTTCGTTGGTTCGTTGGTTCGTTGGTTCGTTGGTTCGTTGGTTCGTTGGTTCGTTGGTTCGTTTGTTTCTTTGTTTCTTTCTTTCTTTGTTCGTTTGTTCGTTTGTTCGTTGGGTCGTTGGTTCGTTGGTTCGTTGGTTCGTTGGTTCGTTGGTTCGTTGGTTCGTTGGTTCGTTGGTTCGTTGGTTCGTTGGTTCGTTGGTTCATTGGTTCGTTGGTTCGTTGGTTCGTTGGTTCGTTGGTTCGTTGGTTCGTTGGTTCGTTTGTTTCTTTGTTTCTTTGTTTCTTTGTTCGTTTGTTCGTTTGTTCGTTTGTTCGTTTGTTCGTTGGGTCGTTGGTTCGTTGGTTCGTTGGTTCGTTGGTTCGTTGGTTCGTTGGTTCGTTGGTTCGTTGGTTCATTGGTTCGTTGGTTCGTTGGTTCGTTGGTTCGTTGGTTCGTTGGTTCGTTGGTTCGTTGGTTCGTTGGTTCGTTGGTTCGTTGATTCGTTGGTTCGTTGGTTCGTTGGTTCGTTGGTTCGTTGGTTCGTTGGTTCGTTTGTTTCTTTGTTTCTTTCTTTCTTTGTTCGTTTGTTCGTTTGTTCGTTTGTTCGTTGGTTCGTTGGTTCGTTGGTTCGTAGGTTCGTTGGTTCGTTGGTTCGTTGGTTCGTTGGTTCGTTGGTTCGTTGGTTCGTTGGTTCGTTGGTTCGTTGGTTCGTTGGTTCGTTGGTTCGTTGGTTCGTTGGTTCGTTGGTTCGTTTGTTTCTTTGTTTCTTTCTTTCTTTGTTCGTTTGTTCGTTTGTTCGTTGGTTCGATTGTTCGTTTGTTCGCTGGTTCGTTGGTTCGTTGGTTCGTTGGTTCGTTGATTCGTTGGTTCGTTGGTTCGTTGGTTCGTTGGTTCGTTGGTTCGTTGGTTCGTTGGTTCGTTGGTTCGTTGGTTCGTTGGTTCGTTGGTTCGTTGGTTCGTTGGTTCGTTGGTTCGTTGGTTCTTTGGTTCGTTGGTTCGTTGGTTCGTTGGTTCGTTGGTTCGTTGGTTCGTTGGTTCGTTGATTCGTTGGTTCGTTGGTTCGTTGGTTCGTTGGTTCGTTGGTTCGTTGGTTCGTTTGATTCTTTGTTTCTTTCTTTCTTTGTTCGTTTGTTCGTTTGTTCGTTTGTTCGTTGGTTCGTTGGTTCGTTTGTTCGTTTGTTCGTTTGTTCGCTGGTTCGTTGGTTCGTTGGTTCGTTGGTTCGTTGGTTCGTTGGTTCGTTGGTTCGTTGGTTCGTTGGTTCGTTTGTTCGTTTGTTCGTTTGTTCGTTTGTTCGCTGGTTCGTTGGTTCGTTGGTTCTTTGGTTCGTTGGTTCGTTGGTTCGTAGGTTCGTTGGTTCGTTGGTTCGTTGGTTCGTTGGTTCGTTGGTTCGTTGGTTCGTTGGTTCGTTGGTTCGTTGGTTCGTTGGTTCGTTGGTTCGTTGGTTCGTTGGTTCGTTGGTTCGTTGGTTCGTTGGTTCTTTGGTTCGTTGGTTCGTTGGTTCGTTGGTTCGTTGGTTCGTTGGTTCGTTGGTTCGTTGGTTCCTTGGTTCGTTGGTTCGTTGGTTCGTTTGTTTCTTTGTTTCTTTCTTTCTTTGATCGTTTGTTCGTTTGTTCGTTTGTTCGTTTGTTCGTTTGTTCGTTGGATCGTTTTTTCGTTTGTTCGCTGGTTCGTTGGTTCGTTGGTTCGTTGGTTCGTTGGTTCGTTGGTTCGTTGGTTCGTTGGTTCGTTGGTTCGTTGGTTCGTTGGTTCGTTGGTTCGTTGGTTCGCTGGTTCGTTGGTTCCTTGGTTCGTTGGTTCGTTGGTTCGTTGGTTCGTTGGTTCCTTGGTTCGTTGGTTCGATGGTTCTTTGGTTCGTTGGTTCTTTGGTTCGTTGGTTCGTTGGTTCGTTGGTTCGTTGGTTCGTTGGTTCGTTGGTTCGTTGGTTCGTTGGTTCGTTGGTTCGTTGGTTCGTTCGTTCGTTGGTTCGTTGGTTCGTTGGTTCGTTGGTTCGTTGGTTCGTTGGTTCGTTGGTTCGTTGGTTCGTTGGTTCGTTGGTTCGTTGGTTCGTTGGTTCGTTGGTTCGTTGGTTCGTTGGTTCGTTGGTTCGTTGGTTCGTTGGTTCGTTGGTTCGTTGGTTCGTTGGTTCGTTGGTTCGTTTGTTTCTTTGTTTCTTTCTTTCTTTGTTCGTTTGTTCGTTTGTTCGTTGGGTCGTTGGTTCGTTGGTTCGTTGGTTCGTTGGTTCGTTGGTTCGTTGGTTCGTTGGTTCGTTGGTTCGTTGGTTCGTTGGTTCGTTGGTTCATTGGTTCGTTGGTTCGTTGGTTCGTTGGTTCGTTGGTTCGTTGGTTCGTTGGTTCGTTTGTTTCTTTGTTTCTTTGTTTCTTTGTTCGTTTGTTCGTTTGTTCGTTTGTTCGTTTGTTCGTTGGGTCGTTGGTTCGTTGGTTCGTTGGTTCGTTGGTTCGTTGGTTCGTTGGTTCGTTGGTTCGTTGGTTCATTGGTTCGTTGGTTCGTTGGTTCGTTGGTTCGTTGGTTCGTTGGTTCGTTGGTTCGTTGGTTCGTTGGTTCGTTGGTTCGTTGATTCGTTGGTTCGTTGGTTCGTTGGTTCGTTGGTTCGTTGGTTCGTTGGTTCGTTTGTTTCTTTGTTTCTTTCTTTCTTTGTTCGTTTGTTCGTTTGTTCGTTTGTTCGTTGGTTCGTTGGTTCGTTGGTTCGTAGGTTCGTTGGTTCGTTGGTTCGTTGGTTCGTTGGTTCGTTGGTTCGTTGGTTCGTTGGTTCGTTGGTTCGTTGGTTCGTTGGTTCGTTGGTTCGTTGGTTCGTTGGTTCGTTGGTTCGTTTGTTTCTTTGTTTCTTTCTTTCTTTGTTCGTTTGTTCGTTTGTTCGTTGGTTCGATTGTTCGTTTGTTCGCTGGTTCGTTGGTTCGTTGGTTCGTTGGTTCGTTGATTCGTTGGTTCGTTGGTTCGTTGGTTCGTTGGTTCGTTGGTTCGTTGGTTCGTTGGTTCGTTGGTTCGTTGGTTCGTTGGTTCGTTGGTTCGTTGGTTCGTTGGTTCGTTGGTTCGTTGGTTCTTTGGTTCGTTGGTTCGTTGGTTCGTTGGTTCGTTGGTTCGTTGGTTCGTTGGTTCGTTGATTCGTTGGTTCGTTGGTTCGTTGGTTCGTTGGTTCGTTGGTTCGTTGGTTCGTTTGATTCTTTGTTTCTTTCTTTCTTTGTTCGTTTGTTCGTTTGTTCGTTTGTTCGTTGGTTCGTTGGTTCGTTTGTTCGTTTGTTCGTTTGTTCGCTGGTTCGTTGGTTCGTTGGTTCGTTGGTTCGTTGGTTCGTTGGTTCGTTGGTTCGTTGGTTCGTTGGTTCGTTTGTTCGTTTGTTCGTTTGTTCGTTTGTTCGCTGGTTCGTTGGTTCGTTGGTTCTTTGGTTCGTTGGTTCGTTGGTTCGTAGGTTCGTTGGTTCGTTGGTTCGTTGGTTCGTTGGTTCGTTGGTTCGTTGGTTCGTTGGTTCGTTGGTTCGTTGGTTCGTTGGTT
This sequence comes from Andrena cerasifolii, assembly GCF_050908995.1. Classification (NCBI taxonomy): domain Eukaryota; kingdom Metazoa; phylum Arthropoda; class Insecta; order Hymenoptera; family Andrenidae; genus Andrena; species Andrena cerasifolii. The sequence continues at coordinate 26,692 of NW_027485951.1, forward strand.
CGTTGGTTCGTTGGTTCGTTGGTTCGTTGGTTCGTTGGTTCGTTGGTTCTTTGGTTCGTTGGTTCGTTGGTTCGTTGGTTCGTTGGTTCGTTGGTTCGTTGGTTCGTTGGTTCCTTGGTTCGTTGGTTCGTTGGTTCGTTTGTTTCTTTGTTTCTTTCTTTCTTTGATCGTTTGTTCGTTTGTTCGTTTGTTCGTTTGTTCGTTTGTTCGTTGGATCGTTTTTTCGTTTGTTCGCTGGTTCGTTGGTTCGTTGGTTCGTTGGTTCGTTGGTTCGTTGGTTCGTTGGTTCGTTGGTTCGTTGGTTCGTTGGTTCGTTGGTTCGTTGGTTCGTTGGTTCGCTGGTTCGTTGGTTCCTTGGTTCGTTGGTTCGTTGGTTCGTTGGTTCGTTGGTTCCTTGGTTCGTTGGTTCGATGGTTCTTTGGTTCGTTGGTTCTTTGGTTCGTTGGTTCGTTGGTTCGTTGGTTCGTTGGTTCGTTGGTTCGTTGGTTCGTTGGTTCGTTGGTTCGTTGGTTCGTTGGTTCGTTGGTTCGTTGGTTCGTTGGTTCGTTGGTTCGTTGGTTCGTTGGTTCGTTGGTTCGTTGGTTCGTTGGTTCGTTGGTTCGTTGGTTCGTTGGTTCGTTGGTTCGTTGGTTCGTTGGTTCGTTGGTTCGTTGGTTCGTTGGTTCGTTGGTTCGTTGGTTCGTTGGTTCGTTGGTTCGTTGGTTCGTTTGTTTCTTTGTTTCTTTCTTTCTTTTGTTCGTTGGTTCGTTGGTTCGTTGGTTCGTTGGTTCGTTGGTTCGTTGGTTCGTTGGTTCGTTGGTTCGTTGGTTCGTTGGTTCGTTGGTTCGTTGGTTCGTTGGTTCGTTGGTTCGCTGGTTCGTTGGTTCGTTGGTTCGTTGGTTCTTTGGTTCGTTGGTTTGTTGGTTCGTTGGTTCGTTGGTTCCTTGGTTCGTTGGTTCGTTGGTTCTTTGGTTCGTTGGTTCGTTGGTTCGTTGGTTCGTTGGTTCGTTGGTTCGTTGGTTCGTTGGTTCGTTGATTCGTTGGTTCGTTGGTTCGTTGGTTCGTTTGTTTCTTTGTTTCTTTGTTTCTTTCTTTCTTTGTTCGTTTGTTCGTTTGTTCGTTTGTTCGTTGGTTCGTTGGTTCGTTTGTTCGTTTGTTAGTTTGTTCGTTTGTTCGCTGGTTCGTTGGTTCGTTGGTTCGTTGGTTCGTTGGTTCGTTTTTTCGTTTGTTCGCTGGTTCGTTGGTTCGTTGGTTCGTTGGTTCGTTGGTTCGTTGGTTCGTTGGTTCGTTGGTTCGTTGGTTCGTTGGTTCGTTGGTTCGTTTGTTTCTTTGTTTCTTTCTTTCTTTGTTCGTTTGTTCGTTTGTTCGTTTGTTCGTTTGTTCGTTGGTTCGTTGGTTCGTTGGTTCGTTGGTTCGTTGGTTCGTTGGTTCGTTGGTTCGTTGGTTCGTTGATTCGTTGGTTCGTTGGTTCGTTGGTTCGTTGGTTCGTTGGTTCGTTGGTTCGTTGGTTCGTTGGTTCGTTGGTTCGTTGGTTCGTTTGTTTCTTTGTTTCTTTCTTTCTTTGTTCGTTTGTTCGTTTCTTCGTTGGTTCGTTGGTTCGTTTGTTCGTTTGTTCGCTGGTTCGTTGGTTCGTTGGTTCGTTGGTTCGTTGGTTCGTTGGTTCGTTGGTTCGTTGGTTCGTTGGTTCGTTGGTTCGTTGG